>NW_019254380.1:5744-14339 GCF_002742605.1 Olea europaea var. sylvestris
TTTGATTTGTCGATTGTATGTTTTGTGTAGATGTGAGTAGAACTCCTTCAAAAAATCTTGTTATTTAAAAATTGTTAGCAGTTCGATGGTGTATTTAAAAAAACATATAAACAATCATGCTACATTAAAGGTTGAACCCCAATTTTGAGAACCCTCACGGCTCCGTCCCTGAAGTATGTGAGGGAGGTAAATTAAGGAATGTGTCTCAGCAGGCCAAAGAATAAGAGTTTGCTCGTACATTGATGTCCACAAAAAATCTAATTTCATATTTTAGGAATTGAACCCTCACATTGCGCTGTTAGCAAGGCTGATACTACTTCACTCCTATTCTTTACACCACTGGGTTATGCCCCGAGGAGCTAACAATCATGCTACATTAATATGATAATTGACATCTTCTTTATACTCTTTCCTGCTATCTCTTATCTTTTGACATTTTCAACAATATTTCACATTAAATAAGGGGATGTAAATCATGTGGGAAGGCAAGGTGTACATCTAGTATAATTAAAATATAAAAAAAATCAATTGCCTAAATTGTACTTTTGTTTAAACTACAAGGTAAACCATAAATAATATTTATTTCATATCCTATAAAACATATTAAAATTCATATTTTAATTAAGCCATCACAACACAATTATTTTCTCATATGTCATATTATTTGTAAAAAAGAAATTATGTGTAAAAATTTTGTAAATTATGTTTTGGAGATTTGAAGTAATACTTGGGAAACAACTAGGGTTGGGCAAATCTCTCAAACCGAACCGACCGAATCGAACTGAACCAGACCCGACGGTTTTTGTCAAATTAAATACCCGAACGGGTATTTGAATTGAGAACCGACGGGTACGGTTCGATTCTCGATTCTAGACCAAAAATCGAAGAACCGAATCTTTCTAATTTTTTTTATTTTGAGTAAATCAAATTATTTTAATTTTAATTTTTTCTAAACAAATTAACAATTTTTAAATCCAAATTTTTGGCCCAATAATTTGTTTCATTTTTAATTTTTTTAATATTTGGCTCAATTACCCATTTTATTGTTTTATTTTTTAGCCCAATAAGATCTAATCCACTAAACAACCCTAAACACCTACACTAAAGTATATAACGTTGTCTAAACTCTCGCACTTACTCTCGCAGCCTCGCTAACATTCCAAAACCTATACAATCGTCGGCCGACACTGTGACCTCCGATCGAAATTGTGACCTCCGCCAACCGAAACTTTGATCGTAGCGATCATTTGAACAAGGTAGTCTACTAGTCTCTGACATTCAAAAATCATTGAATGTATCATTAGTTGTATTTATATAATGTTGTTATAAATATTAAAAAATTTAATTATAGTATAGAACTGAACCGAATCGAACGGAACCGAACCCGAACGGTTCTATAATTATATTTGGATCCGACGGTTCCATTTATTAGATACCTAAAATTTTTGGTTCGATTCGGTTCTAAAGATCGAATCGACCCGCGCCCACCCCTAGAAACAACGCATTGACTTCACTCTAATGTTCTTGAATTTTTGGGAGATTTTAGTGAGGGCACGGATTCTTGATGCAAATATTATTATTGTTATTTTTAACTTGCTTTTATGATTTGAACAGTTCTGAAATCTTAATGACTGCTAACGTGTTTGTTTTCACCTTTATTTTTGTCAGCATGCAGACATCTCTTTCCAATCTCAAGCCCCGTTAGAGGACATTTCATCCTCTAACTGTCATGCTGCAAATTTGGAAGAAACCGGCGTTCTTATTTATGTACAGTAGAGCACAAGCACTTCCGGCAATTTTCTTTATTTTTATTTACTCGCAAAATCTTTTGTTGTTTAAAAGAATATTAGTAAACAAGAAAAAAAAGTAAATAATATAACGCACAAATTAAACGAACTAACAAAACTTTCACTATATGAAAAATTGTTACAATCATATAAAATTTCACTCACCAACCCAATTCCCAAATATTACAAAGAAAAAAATAAACTTGAGCTTTAGCGCACCTACTTTTCTACCCAATACACGAAAAGTTTCAAGCTATTAGGCTCACAATATTTTCCTCTCAGATCAATTATCTGGCCACACCCAAAATAATGAAATACATCCACTAGTTATAAGATCAATAATCAAGTAGAAGCGTTTAATTTAAATTCAAACAAAACTCCTTTAACTCAACAAGAATTCTTTCATATGCAAGACTCCAAAACCGGTTGTAAATTGGAGACCAATTTTATAAGGATTCTGCTCTCAACTTTAATTAGAAGTTTTCCATATAATAACTACCTTTTATTATTATTTCTTCTGAGATCAAGTTACTTGTCACTTCTGCAAAACTCACAGTTTCCTTCCCGTAAATCAAGATTGGCTTGATATGTTCATAGGTAGATGAAAGATACCAGATAAGCCGTAGTACCTTATCCTCATCATCTATCTTCAGTTGTGTTAATAGTCTCCAGTTCTAAAACAATCTCATTGAGAACACTTAGATGATCTGAAATTTTGTACCTGCCTCCATGCGCAATGAATAAAATTGCTCATTCAAGTACAATCGATTGAGAGGCTCTTCATTAGATATAGTTCTTATAGCTTCTCACATAATTCCATTGGAGCAGATATTCCATGAATATTTGCAAAAATGTTTTTAACTAGACAAAAACGTATCATGCTTGCAACCTTCAAATTCAATTCTTCCCAATCTTCAACGCCATACTGGATTCAGCTTCCTTGCCATAACTCTTAGTTGGTTTTCCTTTCAAAACCTTGTACAATCCAACTTGAATCAATAAATCCTTAACTTGTACTTGCCACAAGCCAAAATTGATTTTCTTGTCAAATTTCTCCATGTCATATTTCAACGACGACATATTTTTTTATTGCTCCAATACTCTGAACCACTTGTTGGAAAATTTTAAGGTAATTCTATTTATTTCTATTTACCTGCAAGATCTTTTGTTGTTCAAGAGAATATTAGCAAACAAAAAAAAATAAAGAATATGATGCACAAATTAAATGGATTGTCAAATCTTTTCACCATATGAAAAATTGTTACAATTATATAAAATTTCACTCACCAACCCAATTCTCAAGTATTACAAAGAAAAAAATAAACTCGAGTTTTATCACACCTACTTTTCTACCCAATATACGAAAAATTTCAATATGCTAGGCTTACAATTTTTTCCTCTCAGATCAACTCTCCGACCACACCCAAAATAATAAAATATATCCACTATTTATAGGATCAATAATCAAGTAGAAGAGTTTAATTTAAATTCAAACAAAACTCCTTTAACTCAATAAAGATTCCTTCACGTGCAAGACTTCAAAACCGGTTGTAAATTGGAGACTAAATTTTGCAAGGATTCTGCTCTCGACATTAATTAGAAGTTTTCCATACAATAACTACATTTTATTATTTGCAATAGAAGTTCTCAAACTTTTGACTTTTAAGGCAAGTACCCAATAAATAATAAGCTTTTTTAGAGAAAACTTTCCCTTGAATCTTTATATTCCTTTCCTAGATCAATAAACTTACGAATAATGTTGCATGGTTCTATACACCACCATTCTGAGTAACGTTAAGTGACAGACTCGACGAAAAAAAATTAAGTGATTTATTTAATTATACCTCTCATTTAATGTCATATAGTGTCACTTAAACTACTGTTTTAAAATTAGCCGTGCTAAATAATATTATTCAAATACTTTCATACAATGTTCTAAAAAGCGTAATGCGTGACGATACTTTAAGGTCAAGCTATAGGCAACGCAAGTTTATGCGTAAAAAAGCGTAAAAATATGATTTCTTATTTTAATATTTAATAAATCAAAAAATATTTAATAATTAAAAATAAAATTTACTAAACATTTAAAATAGATTTATTGGAACGTTATACATTTTTTAAAAGTTTCCAACAAAAAGATAAGTTTCAAAATTAAATACAAAATAGTAAGTAAATAGTATATGAACTATTTCCCAGCATCACGCGATGCCTTGACGCCACCCTTTAGAACACTACTTTCATGTAATAAATAAAATACTAGAAGGAAAGATTTTATATCTAAAATATTATGTAATATGTATTAGTCATTTCCAAACTAAGAAAGTTTAAAACTTAAAAAATCAGATATTAATTAAATTTTATTTATGAAATGATTAATTCAAAATATATTTTATTAATTAAATATATTAAGGTCACAATTCTCTACAATTTAGTTGCAAATTATCGAAATAATTGATCACAAATTATTTTTCGACCATGAATAAAAAATTCTATAAATCACAAATTATTTCATGGTCATAAATAAATAAACAATTTATAAATTACAATTTATTCATTGATCACAATAAAAAATTTATGGATAATAATTTATTTATAGGTCACGAATTTATTTATTATTGAATAATTGGTCACATTCACTCCCACCTCACCCAATCCCACCCACAAACCAACGCACCATCACTGTCGTTGTAGTCGCCACCCAAACACTGCCAAAAAATCAGATCCAAAATTATCAATCACCGCCATGATTACCACCAATATCACCACCATCCCACCTCAGCACAACCACCAGCACTATACTATCAACACCAACACCAACACCAACACCAACACAATCTCACAACCATCACCAACTACACCATCAATACCACCAAGAACAAAAATAACCCAAAACTCCGGCTAAGCTACAGATCGAAAGAAGAAAAACTACCTCAAATATACAACCAAAACACAGCGATGACAATAGCACCACAAGTTCATTAACATTCTCCCTACCGATCTTCTTGAACACCTGATCCCTAGCAATAGCTATGTATAGTGTCCAGACACTGCATTGTGTCCACTATGTGTGGTGGCCTGACGCCCTACACGCGATGGTCTTGCGGCTATAGTTGTTGGTTTCCAACAAGAATGCAACGATTTTTTGACGAAAATAGATATGAAAGAAAGAGAGAGAGGAATGAGGGAAAGAGTTTTCGTGGGGGTAGGTGTGCGTTGAGATATTATTAACATATTTATTTTATAATATTAAATAGTTAATTACAATCTAAGTTTTGAAATATGAAACTTATAATATGATTTAAAAAATGTATACTTCAAAAACAACCTTAGGTCTAATTTCCTCCTATTAGATTGCTCCACAACCTCGTAGTTCCAGTAACATTGGGCTTAGGCAACACACAGTCAACTGTATTTCCAGAATCTTTCGACATGTAAATGTACAGAAATTCTCATTCAGCGTGATATAGAGGCATGGCTTATTCCACTTGTATAGAAAATGGAATCTCAGATTCCACCAGATATTTCAGCAAAAAAACAAAAAAAGTGAGAGAGAGAAAGAAGCAATCTACAAAGAAACTTCATCCCCAGATCCCAGATATGTCAATGGAAATATATAAACTGCAGAAAATTGAAGTCCGATGCTGATGATCATACAAACTGCTGCCAATCCGCACACTAAAATTGTCGGCTCATCATTTCCCACTGGGCACAAAAAATGAAAGTAAAATCTGTAAATTTTTTGGTGACTACTTAAATGTGCTTAAAACGATAGTGCAACCGCGTCAGGAAGAGCTGAAGAGGACATATAGCATACGTATTCTGCATCAACGTGATGTTGTCCCCGTTCAAAAGAATCCTCCCTGATATTAAATTAATGAGAAGGAAAAATAAATATTAGTAAGTGGAACGGGAAAAGATGTATAAGTTTCAGTAGAAAAGAATACACACTATGAATTTCCCCACCCAGCCAGTTGCTTTCAGCTCTTCTTCTTTATACTGACTTCCTCGGCATCATCCAGAACCAAATTCATATACTCATCAAAGCCCTGTATTACAAAACTAAAGAGTTAAAAAATGCATCATATGTTCCTCAAAGATTTTAGCATGGGCAATGAAGCAAAAACTAAGATTTAAAAATTTTCTTGTTAGTTGTTGTGCTGTTAATGAGATAGAGGGCTAAAAAGACTTGAATCGTGAGACCAATATGAATATAAGAACCTACTAAACCATCGAAAGAATCAATGTACAACTGTTCAAATGGAATTGACAAGAATCGAGTTCCATCGGCCTATCAGCTCCTGTGCATGCAGTATGTAGCAAAGCAAATCCCAATTGGATGTAATTATGGACACGCCAAAAGAAAGCAGGGGGTCTGCTAGACAGACAATATCGAATAGCGCCTTTAGATGAAAGATATGAACAAGAAGCTAGCCCGAAGCTACCTTGGAAATAATTTTTTCGAACTCAAGCGAAGGGACCAACGGGTATTGGGGCCTTAGTGGCAGGTTTGTTTGCCTCCCTTGCTCGGACCGAGCTTTAGTCTTTGGTTGTCTTCTTCAAATAGCACTCAATCCCACACTATTTTTTCTTGGATAATGACATTTATCAACATCATTATGTAGGAGTAGGCACGATATGATTCGATCAGATTCTGAAGGAATCGAATTGAACCAATTACCAATGGGAATTGTTGGGTTTTTGATACCCAATAAATCCCAGGCTATGATGTTAACGTGGGTTAATATTATTTCATAAGCATAGGCCGATGAATGAAATAAGTCCAACAACCAAGTCCATGAGCTACACCCGACCCAATTGTATTCCTTATGGATAGCTTGAATCTTGGCCCGTTTACCCCTTTAATGGCCCAACATAAAGTCTAACCCTAGAGTATATATTTGGTTATAACCCTAGCCACTTTGATATGATGATTGTGTGATTTTGAGAGAAGAAACTAGTGAATCCCGGCTGCTCTCCTTTTGTGTGAGAAAAAGGTGTCCAGAAGTGTCCAAAACGCGTGTATAACGTGTGCAATTGGTGGTTCTTTCATAGTATACCTTTGTGGTGTCTTCTCTTAGCCTTTGTGGCGATAAATCATCATCCTTTCTTGTCCTACGTGGGTAAGATTGAATTACAACCAAGGTGAATCAATTTGGTTGTGGTTTGGAGCCGTGTGGATTGGTTGTTGGTAGAGAAAGGTACGTTGGACTGAGCCTGGAAAACCACCGTTTGAAGATCTTTTGAGAGAGCTACCGCAACAATTGGTATCAGAGCTTCTAGGTGAAGGTTTTGGCTCGTAAAATCTACCAGAAATCGTCCAGAAAATAGGCAGAAACGCAGCAGAAATCAGATCGAAGAAGCTGTCCAAAAACTGTTCAAAATCAGCCCTTGTTTTGGTGTTTTCTGACCAATCCAGAACGAGTTTGGAGAAACGGAGACCACTGGCGTGACGTACAGGTGCTGGCGGTTCTGCTGGTCCGGCGCGTGTATCATCCAGGTGGCGCGTGGGACAGCGCGTGAAGCCCACGTGCAAAGAAGGAAGGCCGCGCGTGGAGGCGCGTGAGACTGAATTTGGAGACGGTCTCTTCAGGCAGTTTGTTCCTCATATTATTTTTGACATTTTTTGTGTTGGAGGTTTTCTGTTTCAAGGTACGCAGTAGAATCTGGACAGCGTTGTTCTTCGGGCGTTCAGGACTTGATCGTGATTTTTTGGTTGCTGCAGTTTCCAGAGACTTTAGGATGAACAGTGATAATCCTAAAGTGGTGAATTAGCATGTCTCGATATTTACGGACCTTCAGACGTGGTCCGCTCGATATCGTGTTTTTTACTTTTTATTATTGCACTTAAAATTAATGTGTAGGTTAATTATTTATTTTTCGCATTAGAAGTCATCGTGTGGGGTGACGTTAGGTTTGGGGTAACCATTGTTTGTTGCTAGACCTAGGAATTACATGTTAATTATCTTAAAATTCTATGTGAATTTGTCACCAATTTTTCTACACCGATAAAATTACATGTGACCTTAGGAAAATTTACTTGACTGTTCTATGTGAATTATGTATCAGTACTTTGCTTGTGGTCATTATTTGGTATTGTTGGCATGTATAGGTTTAAGACAAATGCGAAAAATAAAATATATTTTAACCGTGGTAAAATTTGGACATAATTGAAAGAGATTGTCCTAGGATGATAATAAAAGGAAAGATGAGGATAGAGACAAGGCGAATATGATTTTAGGGTCGAGTAGTGATCCTAGTGAGGTTAATTGAGAAAATAAACCTGGTTCTTGCATTGCATCTGTGTGTAATCCTTTTTGCATGTATGTGGTCACTTAATTCTGTTGCGATGTTGATTTTACACTTTCAATATGTTTGATATGTGTAATTGCATGAATTAGAGTGACTTATTACTTTGTGTAATATGTTTACTTGCATAGTGGGTTAAGTTTTGTGGCATACTCTATTTGCTCTGTGAATGGTGTGAGAGTGTGGTAGTGAGAAGAAAGTTGGGCAGCCGTTTCTCTCCTTTATCTTTGTGAGCCTATGTGGTTTGTGAGATTATGTGAGGCAGCCATGTTAGGGTTATATTCTTCCTCTTTGTGAGCCTCCTTTGTGAGCGTTGTGAAGTAACCGACTCTTTCTTCGATTCTCTTTGAGAGTGCCACCTTCACTATTTTCTTTGTGGATTTTTTGGAGCTTTGGTGATTGGAGTAACCTTTGTGGTCACCGAAATGTGTTAATTTGCCATAGTGAGTTTGAGATGCATTAACAGTGTGTTGTGTGTCTTTTGGTAAGGTGGAGTATAGAT
>NW_019254380.1:14508-23723 GCF_002742605.1 Olea europaea var. sylvestris
TTGACTTGGTGTTAATCTATGGTTCTATGTGAACGTGTTTCTGAAAAGATCTGTGTGTGTTATCCTATAGTATATTGTCATCGCATGTGTATTTGCTCTTGATTGTTTACTGTTAAATATTTGCTTCTACTTGGGTGTTTTTTGACCTTAGCCCCAGTGAGTACATGGAGCAGGTATGGTATGTGTTTCAAGTTGAAAACACGAGGTAAGGTCTGTGGTCCAATTTTATTGGCTACCTTGATTATGCAAGTGTTAACTGTGTGTTTTGATTGCTTACAGATTTATTGGGCATTAAGATGGAGATTTGTTGGGTTTTTGATACCCAATAAATTTCGGGTTATGATGTTAACGTGGGTTAATATTATTTCATAGGCATAGGCCGATGAATGAAATAAGTCCAACAACCAAGTCCATGAGCTACACCCGGCCTAATTGTATTCCTTATGGATGGCTAGAATCTTGGCCCGTTTACCCCTTTAATGGCCCAACATAAAGTCTAACCCTAGAGTATATATTTGGTTATAACCCTAGCCACTTTGATATGATGATTGTGTGATTTTGAGAGAAGAAACTAGTGAATCCCGGCTGCTCTCCTTTTGTGTGAGAAAAAGGTGTCCAGAAGTGTCCAAAACGCTTGTATAACGTGTGCAATTGGTGGTTCTTTCATAGTATACCTTTGTGGTGTCTTCTCTTAGCCTTTGTGGCGATAAATCATCATCCTTTCTTGTCCTACGTGGGTAAGATTGAATTACAACCAAGGTGAATCAATTTGGTTGTGGTTTGGAGCCGTGTGGATTGGTTGTTGGTAGAGAAAGGTACATTGGACTGAGCCTGAAAAATCATCGTTTGAAGATCTTTTGAGAGAGCTTCCGCAACAGGGATCTTATAAATGGAACCGCTAGTTCCATATCCAACCATAGAACCGAACTAATCGATTCTAGTTCGATCCGATCCGATCCGGTACTTTATATTGAAAAATTATAAAAATACAGTATGAAACTACTTGTCAAGTGAAAAAAGACAAAAATAATGTATGAAACCACTTATTATCTTTTAATCTAACAGCACAAAAAACCAATTGAACAAGACAACAAACAATAATTCAATTCAAAGCTAAAGATCGACTCATAAAGGCGAAAAAATTATTAAACGCAGCATATACGGTAAAATCTCGATTAAAAAATAGTTTTTAAGAAGATTCGAATAACAATAACCTAATTATCTTTAGTAATCCTCAAGGAATTTGATTCTTTACGGCCGATCACTTTGGCAACAACAAAAAATGTAAATTCTCATTAACTATTGAACTAAAAGTATATTTTCCTATTGGGTTGTATTAAAACTATGAATTTGTAAAATATTTATAAAATTATTTAGACTTGAATTTTGATTACCCATTAAATGAAAGAAGCAGCGGCATATGGAAAATGAAATTTTAACATGAAATAATTGTGTCTAGTGTTCAAAAATTTAGTGCATCTTGGTGTAAGCAACAAGAGAAATTCGAGATAATCGAATTCCCCACTGGTTCTCAAGACAATTCAAGAATCGGAGCAGAACCAATCAGTTCTCAATGCATTGTCCCAAAATCAACCCATTTAGTAGAGGAACTGAAATCAAGCCGACTGGTTCTATTTGGTTCGGCCCGGTTCCACGAATTCTGGGAAGAAATGTCCACTCCTACGGCATCATGTGGTAAGTTACGTGACATGAAATGACAACTCCTATTAAATGTGTTGATCCGAGGAAGTCAGACGTGAACAGGATGGTATATATAATTAGATGGAGAAGGGATATCCACGAATATTCAACATAATTTATTGTATAAAATGTTGATAAAATGAATGACAGAGATGTAGCAAAAATGTGGGCCATTGTAGAAAGTATGATATAATAAGAAATGAGCAAATTACACCCATATATGAAGGCAAAATCAATTGAACTTGATTCGTGAGAATTAAGTTATTTTTTTGACAGTGAGAGATTGATGAAGTGCACAAGGGATTAGAGTTCATGGCAAAATGGGACCATCACAAGGCAAAAGTTGGCAAAAGGGGCAAATGATTTCATGATGACTTTGAGTTTGCTCGTTTTTGGCAAATCACTAGTCTAATTTGATTGGAGCCGAGCCAAGGAATAAAACTCAGCGCCTTCGGCCCTGACGCAAGACCAATTTCGGGCAAAATCCATCGTTTAGGCCCTCGTTTAATCGTTTTTGCTATTTATGGTAATTTTCATTTTTGCAATATCTCTTTCCATGAAATTCGGATTTAGATTCCGTTTGTTGGAGGATGATCCCGAAGATAAGTATTTTCCATTTTAGTAATTATCTCATATTTTCCATTTTTGGAAAAAAATATCTTTATTTTATTTTATTTTATTTTCCGGATTTTCCTAGGTTTTTTTCTATTTAATCAGTTGTAAGCCGTTAGAGGCAGTAGTTCTTGAATTCAATAAAATCTTCCTTGAGAGTTTTCTCAATTTGTGATTGTTCATCTTCCCTATAATATTTCCGCTACGTCAGTTGGTATCAGAGCTGAAATCGTTCCTTCACCATGCCGCCAAGGAGACGTCCTGAAGCGGCCCCGGTAGAGGAGGTACATAGACGTGATGAAGTCGCACAGCTACGTCAACAAGTGGAATTGTTGACCCGGCAGATCGCTGCGCTTATGCCTCAGCAGCCTGCGCCTACAGGCCAACAGCTTGAGGATTCCGATGATGAGAATCCGTTTGCACCGCTTGAACAATCATTGGATTTGCCAGTTCATCGGAGAAGGGGTGGTCAGGAGGACAACCGACGTTGGGAATCAGGATTTAAGGTGGATATTCCAGAATTTCATGGTGGGTTGAGTCCAGAGGAATTCTTGGATTGGGTGACTGCAGTGGAGGAGGTCTTGGAGTTTAAAGACGTTCCTGCCGATAAATGTGTGCCTCTCGTTGCAACGAGGCTTCGTGGGCGAGCAGCGGCATGGTGGCAGCAGACAGAGGTGACAAGATCCAGGCTGGGGAAACCTAAGCTTGCATCGTGGGACAAATTGAAGAAACATATGAAGAAACAATTTCTGCCTTACAATTATGTGCGGATCATGTACCAACAACTGCAGAATCTGTGTCAAGGTGGGAAAACGGTTAGTGACTATACCACGAATTTTTATATGTTGATTACGAGGAACGAGATGATGGAGACGGAGGAGCAGTTGGTGTCACGACCCCAAATACATGATTCTCTCAACATGTTTGATCCTGTGACAGTTTCTGAAGCACATCAGAGGGCAATACAGATAGAAAGCAACAGTCCAGGAAAACTACTAGTCCTTTCATTGCAGGGAGTTCTTCTAGTAACCCACAACAGCAGGTGGCACGTCCTGGCAATCCTGCCCAATCTGGTCCTCCTAGAACAAATCCTGCCCAACAACCAACACGTCCTGGGGCTGGTATTCGTTGTTTCGGATGCGGTGTTATAGGCCACAGGCAGTCTGAGTGCCCAAAAAATCCGCATAGGGGACTCTTTGTTGATGAGGGAAATGACGATTATGAAGGTCCGCCTGTATTTGACGGTGAGGGTGGAGAAGAAGCAACAGAAGAGGAAGAGTTTGTGGTTGGTGATGTGGGTCAGGCACTGGTGGTGAGGAGGAGTTTCTTGACTCCTTTGGAGAATAACACTAATTGGTTGCGTAATAATATCTTTCAATCAACATGTACTGTTGGAGGGAAGGTGTGCAAATTTGTTATTGATTCTGGTAGTTGCGAGAATGTGGTGGCTGAAGAGGTCGTTAAGAAGCTGGGTTTGCAGACTGAGAAACATCCCAAACCTTACAAATGAGCCTGGCTGAAAAGAGGCAATGACATAGAAGTGTCTCAACATGCTAGGATCAGCTTCTCCATCGGACCTACCTACAAGGATCAGGTCCTATGTGATGTAGTAGAGATGGATGCATGTCATTTACTATTAGGGAGGCTGTGGCAGTTTGATAGGCACTCATTGCATGATGGATATACCAACACGTACAACTTTCTGTTTGGGGGAAAGAAAATTGTGTTACTACCGGATAAGGGTTCAGTACAGACAGTTGGGAACAATGCCAATTTACTGACCAGAAAGAAGTTCGAGACAGAGATGGAGGAGTCTGGAGTAGTGTATGTATTGATTGGAAAGTCGGTTGACAGTGAGCATGAAGTCCCTCTCACAGTTCAGCCATTGCTAAAGGAGTTTCATGAAGTTTTCCCAAAAGAGCTTCCTGATGGACTACCACCACTACGGGATATTCAGCATCAGATTGACTTGGTACCTGGAGCTGCCCTACCTAATCGAGCGCATTACAGAATGAGCCCCACTGAGCATGAAGAGTTGCGCAGGCAAGTTGAGGAGCTTATGGCAAAAGGGCACATTAGGGAGAGTCTTAGTCCTTGTGCTGTTCCTGCTCTTCTCACACCGAAGAAGGATGGCACGTGTCGCATGTGCATGGATAGTAGGGAAATTAATAAGATTACGGTGCGTTACCGCTTTCCTATTCCCCGCCTAGATGACTTGTTGGATCAGCTTACCGGTGCTTGTGTGTTTAGCAAGCTTGATTTGAAGAGTGGGTACCATCAGATTCGGATCAGACGTGGGGATGAGTGGAAGACCGCATTTAAGACGAGGGAAGGATTGTACGAGTGGTTAGTCTTGCCCTTCGGCCTCTCAAATGCGCCCAGTACATTTATGCGGGTTATGAATCAGGTTCTTCACCCATTCATCGGTAAATTTGTTGTGGTCTACTTTGATGATATTTTAATTTATAGTGCTAATGATGATGAACATGTCCGGCACCTTCGGGAAGTTCTTTCAGTTCTTCGCAGGGATAAATTCTATGCTGCAGTGAAGAAGTGTTCCTTTCTCACTGATAGTGTGGTGTTCCTGGGTTATGTGGTGTCTAAGGTGGGGTTAGCAGTTGATACATCTAAAGTAGAGGCGATAAGTCAATGGCCACAGCCCAAAACTGTCACTGAGGTGCGGAGTTTTCATGGCCTTGCTTCCTTCTATCGCAGGTTCATACCGCATTTCAGTAGCATCATGGCACCAATTACAGATTGCATGAAGGATGGTAGCTTTCAGTGGACCCACGAGGCAGAGTCATCTTTCCAATTGATTAAGCAGAAGTTGACTACTGCTCCAGTTTTGGTGCTGCCTGACTTTACCCAACCATTTGAGCTGCATTGTGATGCTTCGAAAGTGGGTATTGGTGGTGTACTGAGTCAGAACAACCGCCCTGTTGCATATTTCAGTGAGAAGCTTTCTGGGTCGAAGTCTCGGTACAGTACTTATGATGTGGAGTTCTATGCAATAGTCCAGGCCGTTCGACATTGGCGTCACTATTTGTTCCATAAGGAGTTCATTTTGTATACGGATCATGATGCCCTTAAACACCTTGGTACTCAGGATAAGGTTTCTGCTCGACATGCCTCTTGGATTGCTTATCTATAGCAATTTACTTTTGTGATCAAGCACAAGGTAGGTGCCCTTAACAAAATTGCGGATGCATTGAGTAGGCGCCAAACGCTCCTTACAGAAATGCGAGTGGAGGTTCCAGGTTTTGACAGGGTGTGTAACTTATATGCTATTGACCCATACTTTTCCCATGTTGTCTAGAAGTTGCAGGAGGGTGTGCAGTCGGAGTTTACATGAGTTGATGGTTTTCTTTTTCATGGAAATCAGTTGTGTGTTCCAGAGGGCAGTTTGAGGTTGAAGATCATTCAAGAGTTGCATAATGAGGGCCATGTGGGTCGTGACCGAACATTGCAGCTTGTTGCTGCTTCTTACTTTTGGCCATCATTGCGCAAGGATGTCAGCAAGTTTGTGGAGCGTTGTCGGGTTTGTCACTTGGCCAAGGGCAAGGCGACCAATGCGGGCTTGTATATGCCCCTACCTATCCCAACCCAGCCTTGGACAGATGTGAGTATGGATTTCGTTGTGGGACTTCCCAGGACCCAGCGTGGTTTTGATTCAATCTTTGTAGTGGTTGATCGATTTTCAAAAATGGTACATTTCATCCCCTGCAAGAAGACTACAGATGCTGTTAATGTAGCCTTATTGTACTTTCGTGAAGTTTATCGCCTTCATGGACTGCCTACATCTATTTTGTTCGATCGGGATACTCATTTCCTCAGCCACTTTTGGCGCAGCCTATGGCGCTCTGTGAATACACGGCTGGACTTCAGCAGTGCATATCATCCTCAAACAGATGGTCAAACAGAGGTTGTTAACCGTTCCTTAGGTGATTTACTACGTTGTTTGGTTGGTGATCACATTAAGTCTTGGGATCAGAAGTTGTGTCAAGCCGAATTTGCTCATGCTGTTAACCGAAGTACAGGTTTTAGTCCGTTCCAGGTGGTGTATGGCCTTGTTCCTCGTGGTCCTCTTGATCTAGTTCCAGTTTCTACTTCTGTTAAAATGCATGGTAAGGCCGAAGACTTTATTCAACAACTGCACCAGGTTCACTCACAGACTCATGATCAGCTGTAGGCTGCTGTCGCTGAATATAAGCGTGCTGCGGATCTCAAGCGCAGACATGTTGAGTTTGAGGTAGGTGACTTTGTTTGGGCGGTGTTAACAAAGGATCGTGTTCCTGCTCATGAATACAACAAGCTTACCGCGAAGAAGATTGGTCCGTTGGAGGTCATTGAGAAAATCAATCCAAATGCTTACTGTTTAAAGCTGTCCAGCCATATTCGTACCTCCGATGTGTTCAATATCAAGCATTTGATGTCATTTCATGGTGATAATTCTGGTGATGATGATGAAGCTCCTTTCCCGTCAAATTCGAGGGCAAATTTTTCCCACCCTGGGGAGAATGATGAAGTGCACAAGGGATTAGAGTTCATGGCAAAATGGGACCATCACAAGGCAAAAGTTGGCAAAAGGGGCAAATGATTTCATGATGACTTTGAGTTTGCTCGTTTTTGGCAAATCACTAGTCTAATTTGATTGGAGCCGAGCCAAGGAATAAAACTCAGCGCCTTCGGCCCTGACGCAAGACCAATTTCGGGCAAAATCCATCGTTTAGGCCCTCGTTTAATCGTTTTTGCTATTTATGGTAATTTTCATTTTTGCAATATCTCTTTCCATGAAATTCGGATTTAGATTCCGTTTGTTGGAGGATGATCCCGAAGATAAGTATTTTCCATTTTAGTAATTATCTCATATTTTCCATTTTTGGAAAAAAATATCTTTATTTTATTTTATTTTATTTTCCGGATTTTCCTAAGTTTTTTTCTATTTAATCAGTTGTAAGCCCTTAGAGGCAGTAGTTCTTGAATTCAATAAAATCTTCCTTGAGAGTTTTCTCAATTTGTGATTGTTCATCTTCCCTATAATATTTTCGCTACGTCAGAGATACTATTAAAAACAGTAAGGGTCGACAATATATAATCCAGAGGGAGACGTTAGATTGGCTCTCGAAAACACCCCCACCCCCAGCACGGAAACTTGAGCCGATCCCTTTTGTTCTTTAGAAGTAGCTAGCTATCATATGCGAGCCCTCATGCAAAGTGTTTCCCCAAGTTTACTCAGGCCCTGTTTGGCCTCATTCTTTTCAAATTTTAATGGTTGAAATATTGTTTTTTTGAAAAATGTGTGGTTGAAAAAAAAATGAAATTTTTTTAATTTGTTTGTAATATTATTTTATGAAAGATTGTGTGGTTGAAAATAAGAGAGAGAAAAAGAATGAGAAAGAGAACGGGGGCCAAACGTGGCTTAATTTTCAATTTACAGCAGCTAAACAGTAAACAAATGAAGATTTTCACCTAACTTTCCGGATAGGATATCTCACTCAACACCTAATTTTAAAGTATGTTCATCGATTTCTTGGCTAGCTAGATAGAAGATATTACAAAATCCCAAAATTTTGAAAAATTCAATACAACAAGATGAATCCACCACAGAGGAAAATAGATAGAAATCTATAATTGTTTGGCATATTTATTCAGTGTAAAATATGTAAACCCTAGAACACTCGCAATTCTGCGCGCTTCAATCCTAAGATCCTTCTGCTCAAAAAGCAATATCTGAATCTGAGCTTTCTGCAAGTAATTTTAACATAGGTGTTTCGCGCGAGTTCATCGCTAACAATTAAAAGGGATCAGACGATTGTGTAAGGGACAAACTTCTTGAGACAAAGTCCCAAAAAGGGGTGTTCTTTATTGGTGATGACTTTACAATTGAAAATTAAAAACAGAATGCCTCCAAGGGGCGCAAACACACGAGTTACTGAAAGAAGTGTTTAAATCTAAGCTAAGAAATTTAAAATTACATGTTCTCTGTTCGAGAGTTTTTTATTCGGGTTTCTCTGCTCTATCTATTTTCTTCGTTTTATACTCCCTGGATGATCTCTTTGTGATCAATCGCCTAAAAACTGCTTGATCGTTCTATAACTACCCACTTTCCTCGTAATGGCCAACTTGTCATGGAACCGTCTTTTTTAACTGCTGCCATTACTCTTCGTCGTTCAACCATTTTCGATTGAATTCCTTGAATCGTGGAACGTGATAGGTCTGCTTAATAACAGCTTTGATAACTGCGCTTCTTGATAACCACAACACTTCATGTTTGCTAAGACTTTGGGCGACTCGAAGGTTTGGGCGAGAATAGAGTAGCAGTTCTGGGCGACTGCATGGCACTCCATTCGCTCAGGTCCTGGGCGATTTACAAGCTTGGGCGATGGTGTCACCGCATTCCTGGGCTTCCCTATTTGGGCTTTCATCCTGAATTGTCTGATTGGGTTTCATCCTTTGGGTTATCTGATTTGGGGATCCTCCTATTGGGCTTCATTCCTTGGGCCGTTCGATTTAGGCTGAATTTTTATGTGTCAACAATTACCCCCCAATATGGCAGAATTAATACCAATTATTAAATTTTACCGTATTCACTTTGTGTTTCCAGCAACATTCGAAATTTCCAAGAATTTCAATCATTATTTTCTTCCATGGCTTGAAAAGGTGCGACGTTTTGCAAACCCTTATAACCCCAAAACACGCCATTTCATTGCACCATTAAATTACGCCTCACTTTTTCGTGTTTCTCTCCCGCAATTTACTGTTCATCTCTTTGCTTCCCTACTACGTAACTCTGAAAAACTCCGTTTCGTCCCTAATGGCTATTTCACAGTCTCAATCTGGCGACTTCTTTAGTTTTGATGACTTTCAGAAACTCCTTAATCGTCCATACATAACTCCGAACT
>NW_019254380.1:23969-26433 GCF_002742605.1 Olea europaea var. sylvestris
TTTAAGGGATGTTGGGGCCCTAGTGAATCTGCCACCTTTGGGCGATACCATTTTTCCTGGTATCTTGGTTTCTGGTGGCGTCCCAAAGTTCGGTAAAACCCTCACCGAGTCTTATTCAACCCTGCAAACCCTTCATAACCATTCGAGCGCTGAGCCTTCCCATACAGAGCGAGTGGTATTTCTTCTGGTTTGGCTTTGTAAATATGTTTTGTGTGTGCCAAGCATAAAGCCCTCCCTGAGTTATTTACCCATAGCGCACGAATTGGCGCGTGACAGGCCTCTGAATTTATGTTCTTTCTTTTTGGCTGCCCTCTATAGAGGTATGGCTTCTCTTCAAACTCAATTGAAGAATGGTGCATCTCCCACTGGTAGTGGACCTCTTTGGTTCACTCAACTGTGGTTGAGATCCTATTTTCCATTGCTTGGTGCTCCATCAATTTCTCGTCCTTCTGCTAGCTGCTATAGGCTAGACATTGAGCCCCTGGCTCCTGTAAATATGTCTAGAAGGGACATTTTTTCATTCTTTTATTCTTTGGATTCAATCCCTTCCTTCTTTCCTTTTTCTCCCTTTTTGACTCCAAACTATGTGCATCCTCCCTCCACTATAGACAGCGCGAGCAACTCTCTGCTTATTTGGATCCAGTTTTTAATCGGGAGGGAGTTATTTCATGATATTTTGACTGAGACCAATGCCAAGGCAGGGGTAGAAATATATGCTCCCCAATTTTTTGCTCGCCAACTTGGTTTCGGCCAAACCTGGCCTGTTCCTCCTTGCTATTCAATGAACTTGATAGATCGCTTCCATATTATTAATAAGGCGGAGGCAGAGGTTATAAATGCTCGCAATCTTCTTTTAACAAGCCATTTTTCATTAGCCCCCTTCAATTCTAGCCATGCCATCCATCCCCTTTTTGAACAGCTCTGGTCGTCAGTGAAACACAGATTGTTTGCGACTGATGCCACTCGTACCTTTCATTCACTGGACAAGCCGAGCATTTCTTCCCCTCCTCCTTTTTTAGTCACTCCTTTGTCCATCTGGAGTCCTTCTCCTCGTCGCGCTAAACAGTCTGCTCGTCCATCTTCTTCTCTCCTTGCCAAGCCTACTGCAGCCAAGAGTGCCCCAAGTCGTAAACGGCCAGCCTCAACATCTCCCGTTCTGGAGGATGATGATACCCCTCTTATCATCAGGAGGAAGGTAATTAAATTGGTTTACTCACAAACATACTTTTCCATACTTGAAGATTTCTGTGTGCTGATGATTTATTTGGTCTTCTCAGAAAAGTTCAGCCTCTCCTTTAAAGGCTTTGGAATCGGCAGCTCCTGCTCCATCATCCTCCGCTGAGGCTGTCTCATCCAAACCAGCTGATGAAGGGACTACGCTTAAAGAGACATCTTCAGTCCCAGAATCCTCATCACAACCAATGGACGAGCCACCTTCCTCCCAGGGCGTCAACCCCCAAACATTGAAGCAGAAGGTAATTCAATTTTTTGATGCTTAACCTTTGCTTGTGCTATTGGTTTCTGATTTGTTGCTTTTGAGTTCTGCAGATGCTCCTATGAGTTTTCCCGTTGTGGCAACATCTTCTCGCTCAGACAAGGGGAAGTCCTCGCGAATGGTGGAGCCACAAGTGGCAGCCTTGGCTGAGGATATGCCATCTTCCAAGATTATTGATGAGGTAATCTTTGCTTCATTTTTTTTCCATCTTGTTTGTTGTAGTGAGAATCTTCAATATTGACAATTTTCTTTGCAGGATGCTGATAAGATTGTGCGTTCCATCCAAGACTTGTTCGCTTCCTAGGGGCAAGTCAAGACATCTCGTCCTGCTCCATCTGGTCGTCCTGCTACTTCTTCAGAGGAAGAAATGAAGTTCCTCAAGCAGTCGATATTTGAGTACGTGTCCTTCATGGATATGGACATTGGTAAGGCTAATGTTGCCAAGCATAAGGATAAGCTTGAGCATTTGAATACGAAGTTGGAGTAAGCACTGATACTTCCATCGCTCAATCTTTCTACTGATTTTAAAGCGACGTTGAAAGTTATCCATTCCGAGGTCCTCTCTTTGTTGGCCAAGAATGTTGAACTGAAGGTCAAAAGTACTCAATATCTTCGCGCCGTATCTGAAAAAGAGTCTTTCCGTCTGGAGATCAACAAAGCTGAGGACGAGTTGAAATAAATCTCTTCCGAAGCCATGATTGAAGACTCTTTGATGGCTGGCTTGGCTGCTCAGATGAAGGAACTTCAAGCCAAAATGGACGACTGCAAGGCGAGAATGGCTGCTAAAAAGCGTAACGCCTCCCAGGGAATTGAGTGAACTAAGTCTTTGGTTGAACAGTACAAGAAGTTGGAAGTTGATGATGATATCGTGGCCGAATTAAACATCACTTCCTCTCGGCAGGACGAGGATTGGGAAAAACTTAGGGAACGAATTCGTTCGGTATGGGGTGGATTGTAATTAAGACATAT
>NW_019254380.1:26878-38968 GCF_002742605.1 Olea europaea var. sylvestris
AGTGCTTCTCAGCCTCTTTGCCCGCCATTGCAGCGATGCATTTAGGAAGGCGGTGCGAGGCCAGTCCACCCTCTTACTCGGCGGTCAACTGGGAGATTAGCTTACTTTTAATTGTAGCTTGTAGGGCATCTATTATTTGTATCTTGCAACTTTGTAATGAACGTTTGATAATAAATGACTTTATTCGAACGTATTTCGCTCTGACCTTATTATCTTTAATTGTTCAACATATTTTGATTACGCTTTTATCTGTTCACATTCCCATAAAGAAGGAACATATTTTTTCAAATATTTGCCGTTAATGAATCTCACGTGCTTGGTGCCATCTAAATCTTCCAAATGATATGCTCCATTGGGTAACACACTATTTACTTTGTATGGTCCTTCCCAATTGGGCGACCATTTCCCGTACTTTGGATCCTTGCTATCCAAAAGGAGTATTGTCTTCCAAACTAATTCGCCCAGGCTGAACGACTTGGCTATGACTTTTTTATTATAAAACTTAGCCATTCTTTGTTTTTGAACTTGCAATCTTTCTAAGACGTCCAACTTTAATTCGTCCAACCCCAATAAATTTTGAACTAGTGATTCAGTATACTCATCATCATTTAACTTATGTTGCAAGCACACTCTAATTGATTGCACGTTGATTTCCATAGGCAAAACGGCCTCTTGTCCATAAGTAAGTTGGAAAGGAGTAATTTTGGTACTTGATCGAGGTGATGTTCTATAAGCCCATAAGGCTTTACTCAGACATTCGTGTCAATTTCTGGCATTTTCATCTATCATCTTTTTGATTATATTTTTTAGAATCTTATTAGAAGATTCTGCTTGTCCGTTGGATTGAGCGTAATATGGTGTGGAGTTTACTAATTTAACCCCAAACTCGCTCAAAAATTTGTTCACTTGATCTCCATTCAAAGATATTCCGTGATCTACCATCAACGTTTGTGGAATTCTAAACCTATAAATGATGTGATCACGGATGAACTCTATGATATTCTTTTGGGTGATCTCTTTCAAAGGTACCGCCTCTACCCACTTGGTGAAATAGTCGGTTGCAACTATAACAAAAGTATGTTGCTTGGACGATGGGGGATAAATCTTCCCTATCAGGTCTATCACCCAACTCTTGAATGGCCAAGGTTTAATAATAGGTGCCATCTCTCGTGCTGGCGCCCTTTGTATTGGACCATGCTTTTGACATGCTAAACAACTCTTTGTATACTGAACGCATAATTCTCCCGTCTTTGGCCAAAAATATCCACTCCTAATAATTAACCATCTCATCATTTGGCCAACTTGACGAGCTCCACATATCCCTTCGTGCACCTCAGACATGATCGTCCTGGCTTCTTGCAAACTTACACACTTTAGCAATACACCATCAGAGCATTTCTTAAACAACTCATCATCTATTAGTGTATAGTTCAGCAAACACAACTTCATTTTCCTACTAATCCCTCCATTAGGTTCTTTAAGGAACCTTTTAATCTCTGTTCTTCAATCCATTGCATCTCCATCTTGTATGCAGTGAAGTTCAATTCGTCTCGCCCTTCTTTGGGTCACGGGCAATATGGTTCCATACTCACAAGTAGACTTCCAATTCAAAACCTTTGAGTACCCTGAGGCCATTTGGGCCAACTCATTTGCCACATCGTTATATATCCTATTAACGCATTGAAGTTCTACTTGGTCAAATTCTTCTAACAATTCTTGGGCGATCTCATAGTGACTTATAATGGAATCACTTTGGCATTTAAAATCACCAATCGATTGGTGAATTACCAATTGAGAATCGCCCCTAACGATCACATTTTTTACTCCCATATCTATCATTAATTCTAGGGCTACGATTAAGGTTTCATATTCGGCCTGATTGTTGGTGCACATCCTGTCTAAAGTGAACGCAAACTTGTAGCAAATTCCTAAAGGATTAATCAATGCTACTCCTACTCCTGCACCTTTAGAGGTTTTTGACCCATCGAAATACAACACCCAAGGTTTTAGCTCGAATGAATCGATTTCTAATTCAATCTCTTCAGGCATGTCAAGGCATGGATGATCGGCTAGAAAGTTAGCCAAAGCTTGATTTTTTACTTCCTTTTGAAGTATATATTGTATCTCGAATTCTAATAAAGTTAATGTCCAAAGGCCTACCCTTTGGTGTAAAATAGGGCGCGAGAATATATACTTAACTAAATTTACTTTAGAAATTAAATAAACGATTACGGGCCGTAAATAAGCCCTCAATTTCGTACATGTGAAATATAATGCAAGACATAATTTTCGATAGCAGAGTAATTACATTCACATTTTGTTAACCGTCTACTTAAGTAGTAAATTGCCCTTTCTTCATCAAATTGGTCTTCCTGTGCGACCATTCCAGCTATTGATTCTTTTTCAGCCGATACGTACACTTTCATTGGCCGTCCTTGGATTGGTGACGCCAACGCGGGTGGACTTGATAAATATGTTTTCAGGCTTTCAAAAATCTTTTGATGTTCTTCTTTCCAGACGAATTCATCCTGATTTTTCAACTTTAAGAGCGACGAAAAGACTTTAGTTCGCCCTAGATAGTTAAAAATAAAACGTCTTAAAAAGTTTACTTGGCCTAGAAAACCTTTGCAGTTCTTTTTTGTTGTTAGGTGGTTTGGCCTCTAAAATGGCTTTCGCTTTATTTTTATCAAATTCAATCCCTCTTTTGTGTACCAAGAAAGTTCCCTGCATTAACACCAAATGCACATTTCAAGGGATTCAACTTTAGCCTATATTGCTTCATTCACTCAAACGAACATCTTAACTGTTCGAAATGGTCTTCTTCTTTAATGGATTTGACCACTATGTCATCTACATACACTTCAACAAAATTGTCTATCATATCATGAAAGATTAAATTCATTGCCCTTTGATAAGTTGCTCCTGCATTTTTTAGGCCGAAAGGCATGACCACCCATTCAAAACATCCTAGAGATCCAGGGCATCTAAAGGCAGTTTTGTGTATGTCTTCTTCAGCTATATAAATTTGATTGTATCCTGAATACCCATCCATGAAAGAATACATGACGTGTCCGGCAGTTGAGTCTACTAAAGAATCCACCGTGGGCATTGGATACTCATCTTTGGGTGTAGCTATGTTTAAATTCCTAAAGTCTATGAACACCCTTAATTTACCATTCTTTTTTAGTACTGGCACGATATTGGACAACCATTCGACATATCTGGCTGTTCTAATAAAACCTACTTTCAATAATCGCTCTATCTCTTTCTTAATTTCAGGGAGTACATTAGAAGTAAAACGTCTAGGAGGCTGCCTATGAGGCTTAAAATTAGGCTTAGTTGGTAATCTATGTTCCACCAAGTCTCTATCTAAACCAGGCATTTGTTCATATTCCCAATCAAAACAATCTTTATACTCCTTTAGCAAAGCGATTAATTTATCACTAACCTCTTGATCGAGCATCTGGCTGATGAATGTTGGACGATCTTCTCCTTCATTGCCAATATTTACTTTGATTAGAGGGTCTTGTGCTTGAGCATATCCAGGTTTGATGATCCGCATCACTTCGTCGTCCAGTTTCCTTGTAAGTACTTCTTCTTCTAAACAGTCCACCTTGTTGACTTCTCGGCCAATGCTTTGTTCCATCTCGAATACTGCCCATTTGTCTTTCAGTACTCTTAGGGCTGCCTCTTCTTTCGTTTTGTCCTTGCATTCTTTATTGAAAGCCATTAGTCTGGCTTTGAAGGCCTGAATATCGGCCATTTGCTTTTGTAACTTAGAATCCATTCAAGACTCCTTGATTATTCTTTTGCCAATTACTGGCTCTTCTAGGGCCACTATATTTGGCCTCATCT
The DNA here is from genome assembly GCF_002742605.1 of Olea europaea var. sylvestris. Classification (NCBI taxonomy): domain Eukaryota; kingdom Viridiplantae; phylum Streptophyta; class Magnoliopsida; order Lamiales; family Oleaceae; genus Olea; species Olea europaea. The sequence continues at coordinate 30,734 of NW_019254380.1, forward strand.
GTCTGAACATTTCAGTGAGTGCGTCCACTGAAAATGGCTCTTCGCTTTGCGCGACAACTTGAGTTTCTTCCCCATCTTGTACTAACCTGACAGGTCCACAGTTTCCTTCGTACATGAACTTTTCCACCGAGTTTGCTTCTGCGATAAAAGGCCTATGATCGGCCTTACCACCTTTGTTTCGCCCTTGTTATTCCAAAAAATCAGGCATTGATGGAGCGATGAGGGTATACAGCGACTTCCATGTATCCAATCTCTTCCTAGTAACACATTGTAACTAGTAGGACCATCTATTACAAAGAAGACTGTGGTCCTAGTAGTTGTCCCTATAGTTATGTCCAATGGCATAACTCCCTTAGCTGAAGTTGCTCCTCTATTGAAACTTGTAAAGATGAGTTCTGTTGGAATCATGTCACCCTCTGTCTTTGCAAATTTTCTCATCATCCTAGATAGAATGGTATTTATAACTGCTCCATTGTCGACAAGCACTTTTGCCACAGGGATGCCGTTAACTAGAGGTTTAACGTACAATGATCTCAAGTGTTTAGTCAATTTCATGGCTGGCCGTTTAAAAATAACCTTTTCGGCGGCCTCTATTTCTACTTCCTGCTTGTTTTCTGTCGAATTATCCCCCTATGCCTCTGTCTCCTGAATTTTTCCCTTACTGTTTTCTAATGCTTCCTCATCAGTTACCCAACCTGTGGGAGGGGGCATTATTCTTGGAGGTGATCCATACTTTTCAGAGCGAGGCACTCTCCTCTTCCTTTGGGCGTTCCGTACAGTACGTAGAAATCGAAAGGACGCCCAAATGGTTCTTCCAACAAGTCTACTTCGCGAACTCCCTCTCGATGTAGTTGCTTCAACAGAGTATTGTGCGATACTCCTCTCCTTCTTCTTTCTGCTTCTAGGTCGATTTCTTCTTCGATGTCTGTCATCCCGTCGTCTTCTTCATCATTATAGGCCTCTCCAAAAGTTTGGCCTTCTTCACATTCCAGCACGCAAGCCTCTCCTTCGTTGTCCTCCCTTTCTTCTTCTTCTTTTTCTTTATTCTTGAATTCATTGGCCAGTAAGTAATTATTAACCACGACAGGAGGCAACATACCGAACTGGATAGTAAGGGGCTGATCTGGATCTTCTCCATCCCTTCTGTCTCGCTCAAACTTTGATCTCCCAGAAGAAGTCTCTAGCAGTTCTTTCATTGATTCATCTGTACTGGTCTCTTCACTACCTTTGAGAACATTTTGATTGGCTACCTTGAGTAGTTTAGGCGCTTTAGGATGTGACACTCTTTGTTGCTGCCTCATCATTCGTCCATAGTTTCTTTGGAAACACCTTTGTTGGGTTCCAGTCATCTTATTGAAGGGTACTGCTCTTTCTGCATTATACTGGAACGAATGCCATACATTTGGCCAGCGAGGTTACGGTCTGAATGTTCTCCTATTATCTACTGGCCTGAACTACCTTTCAAAAGGCGGTCCTCTATAGAATGATGTACCTCGCCCTCTACCAGGCTGAGTGTTTGGGAAGAAGGTAGGGCGATGGAGATGCTGCCATATCCCTGGTTTCTCCGTGTTCCCACTCACTTCTCTTTTACATCTTGCACACAGGACGTCTTCCTCCTTTTTTGGCTCTTTCCCCTTGATTCGTTCAAATACACTGGGATGTGATCCAGGGTCCTCTTCCCCATCGTCTATGATCAACTTGAATTTTGGCAACTTTTTTTTGAAACCAGACATCACCATGTTCACTCCAAGTGGCTATGGAAAAGGATTTTCATCCACTGCCATCTTCTTCTTATCGTCGAACGTAATTCGTCCTGATTCAATGGCATCCTGCAATACATGGCGAAAAACCAAGCAATTGTTAGTCAAATGTGACCATGCATTATGTCACTTACAATATTTTTTACCCTTAATTTGTTCAGGGTTTGACAATTTATGCTTATTGCTCATCTTTATCTGCTTATCCCTATATAATTTATCAAATATAAGGTCGGTTTTGATTACATCGAATGAGAACGTTCTAGCTCATGGGCTCATCTTTGCTCGATGGTCTAGGCTTAGCCATTATAGGACAAGTATATGTGTCTCCTTTGACCAATCCGGCCAAACACATTTCGGCTTAGTCGTATGACTCGTCGCTGATGGTATGAACGTCAAAATTTGGGTCTTTGTAATAAGTCCCTTTACTAGAATTTTTCATCTGCACTTCTTCTCTTATCAGTCGTTCATACCTAATCACATTCGCACTCAACTGGAAAAGGTCAGGAAATTCCTTGTCTTAGAATTTCTTTTTTAAATCAAAGCTCAAACAGCCCTGAGCGATTTTGACGAATTCTTTTTCGGGCAGAGGTACAAAACACTTGCTTCTTGCTGTCTTGAACCTTTGTAGAAAACTTTCTGTCCATTCGTTTGGCATTTGACGTAGATTCGCCAAATCAGCCAAAGTGACTTCAGACTCAGTTTTATAAAACTGAGCGTGGAATAGCTGTTCCAATTGTTGCCATGTTTGAACAGAGTTCGCTGGCAAGTTGATGAACCAGGAGAAAGCTACTCCTGTTAATGAACTAGGAAAAAGCCTCATTTTATGGTAATCAGTTACATCACCACTTTGCAATGTGAATCGCCCTATGTGTTCCAGAGTAGACACCTCTCCTAAATCGGTAACAGTGAGAATTCTGGCACTTTATACCCTCTAGGCTATGGATATGCTTGATCTACCCAATCAGGATATGGCTTTGTGTAAGTCGGCCTAATGACAGGACGCACCCCAAAAGCCATCTGATCCTATATGATTTTCATAATCTGATTCCTCAACATGATGTTGGGGTCATATGGAATTCCTACAGGTTGGTTAACCGGTTGATTTGCATGAGGCCTGATGTTTGGTCCTTGATTGGCAACAAAGTTACCATGATTAGGGCCATTACCATTAGCCTGAACATCTATTTCCTCATTAACACGTAGGGTATTCTGTCCATTGTTTAGGACATTATCTCTTATATATTTTTTAAAAGCAACATAATATTAATGAAAATAAGTTAATACGTATTTTAATACCTTAAAAAAGGTCATATAATTACATCATTATCAATATTATTAAATAAGTTTTGCTACTTGTATTGTTTTGTTTACCAAATTGTTGACAAATGCTGAGCTAAAAGTAAATGAATCAAATTGAATGTGGAACGTAAATGAATTGAAATAAAATCCAAGTTTAATCCAAGAAGTAAATGAAATTCAAATTTAAAGCAAATGTAAATGGAAAATAATTAAAATTACATTTAATTCGTAACGATCCTAAAATTTTTAACATCATATTCCATATAAAATTTCCTAATAAAATGATATAAATTATATTGAAAAAAAATTAACGTATAAAAGTAATAAATGCTAATGAAATAATTGAATTTTTTAAAAATAAAAGACGAGTTAGACGTCCTTTTTTGAGACGTATGTTTGACGCATATTTAACTATTTTCGATGTCCGTTTGAATCAGTCAATATAACTACGACGTAGTTTTCGAAATGAGCTTCTACATGATATAGAATTACTCTATATGACCGCATAGAGCAAATTTGTAGCTGTTGGAGGTGGCTTTAATTAAAAATTTGGCGTCTTTTCACTNATAGAATTACTCTATATGACCGCATAGAGCAAATTTGTAGCTGTTGGAGGTGGCTTTAATTAAAAATTTGGCGTCTTTTCACTTGTCTTTGGCATCACTTCATGTAGCAATGTTCCATGACTATAAATAAGTGATTGATAGACATTGAAAACATTATGAGAAACATATGAAAACATATACTTCATTACATAAAAAAGGATCAATCTTCCTTTCATCCATATTCAAGCAATTTCCTCTGTGTTCTTCAAGTTCGGGTGGAAAAACATTTATACTTTTGTGTGTTTTTGCAACAAGGTTTGATCAACCCTACGAACCGCTTGCCGTAAAACCCTTAAAGCATCTCGTATAATCCAAAGAGGGGTCAAATATCGTTCGAGGACAGTGAGAGTATTTTCGTGTTTGGGCTTTCGTATTGGTTTTTGATCTTCTTGAATTTCCATTTCTTGGTTTCTTCTCCAAACCCCGATGTTGATAATTTTCCAACATTAACTTGTATCATTATTTGATAAAACTCTTATCCAAAACTGTCAAACAAAGCCTAGGCATTGCGAATTTTGATTGGCACCGCCTATCTCGAGAGAGAGTTCGCGTAGATTGAACAATATTAAACAGTTGACATGTCTGCTGTTGCAGCTGTCTGTAGTGAATTTGGGCTGATGTCCACAGTGGAATCATTCATTTCTTCCACTGAGATAGGGACTATTACACCTGGCCCAAAATTTCCAGGGGAAGAAGTTGATGCATTTTCTTTAGAATCACAATATTTAGGGTCCCTTTGATCAAAATGCCTGCAAATTGCACGAATTTTAGACAAGATTGTGGTGCTAGAATTTGAAATCCTCCGGATAAAATCTCTGTTCTTGTATAAATAAGTAATCAAGAAAGCAATAAGACATGCTGCAGTGATTCCCCCGGTGATACCAAAGAGTGTTTTGAAACTTCTCAATGAGATACTGGCTGATGTAATAGTGCCATCAAGTCTACACGCCGGATTCTTGAACCATTGTCGTTCGAGTTCTGAAATCCTGCCGTCTTCTGTCAACTCAAGTACGGCACGAGAAACGTCTGCAACTAAAGGCGATCCCTTTGGGAAAACCTGTTAATTTAGAAAACCTACGAGATCATTAGTAACACGAACAAAACTGCAAATAAAAAAGGAAACTTCTTCCTGAATCTTGAAAAGAAAGATGCTTACATATGCATAACCCTCTGAACGATGTGCGGTGCCTACTGTAGTGTACTTATCACAGTACTTGGCTAAGAAGAGCTTGGTGTAAGGCGTTACATAGAAAAGGGCTGATATACCTCCATTTTTGCTTCCTTTAGCCAAGGCTTCCTCACAATCCTCTGGAAGGATGCAAGTCCTGATGTTGGATTCTTTGAACCCAAGATCCTTTAAGAGATGAACAACGAACGAGCCTTTTCGACATCCTACATAGTCTTCGTTCTTAATAAGCTCCTTCACATCTGTAATCGCTGGTTGCAGCCTTTGTATTGTTAATCTTGCTGATAAGCTTGCCGTGTAAGTTGAGTTCAATATCAGTACAACAAACATCCAGACAACCACCACCAACCGAGCTAAATTGCTCATTATTCTCTCTCCTACAAGTCAAATTGCGGTCTGTGAGTAAAAGCTGTCGAAGACATTATTTGAAAATAGCTTAAGCTTTTTATTTGATGGTTCAACTTGATAAAAAAATGAATATGACCTAGCTGCTTAAACTTTTAGATGAAGAGCTTCAACAAAAGCTAACAGAGTATATATTAAAGATGAATAATTCACTCACTCTGTGCAAATACTAATGACATGAAAGGAAAATAAAAGATCATGCCAGCATGCTGTGAAGGGGGACCTCGGAAGTCGTCGTTAAACCTATGTTCAAGTATCCAGAGCGCCACGCCAGTCAATAAAAATAGTGCTATCGCTGTAAACCACAATTCTTTTGTAAGAGGCTTCAAGAAAATCCAATTATCATTCGGATCATCATACGTGATTGGCACTATAGTATGTATTCCTCCTTCTGCAAACGGTAGAGCGAAGTCTGCATACTTTGATCGGTTAACAGTGAGTGTTATATCCCCCACAACAGCATCATAGTTCTAGCACCATCAATCAGAAGATACATGAAAATAATGGAATACCAATCAAGTTATAAAGTAAATGAACCAACCTTTGTTTTACGGGAAAATTGTACCATTTTCCCCAACGTATTGTTTGAGTAGCAAGGTGGTCCCCGATCTATAAAAAGTAGCAAGTTAGCCCTCGAAACCCTTTTTTTTTTTTTTTACACAATCAATACCCTGCGACTGAAACCGTCTAAATGTTAGTAAAAATCATTGTGCCATCCTCACAGAACATGTCTCACTTCAAAATTTTGGACTCCAGTCATAGATGGAATAAAAATCTATCTATATGTGGGTCCAGTGGCGATTTAACCAAGATCTAGACAGTTTTCGTTGTTGAGGACTGATTTGCAAATATATTGGACGATTGAGAACCAACTTGCCACATGAACAATACATTGATAACAATGGTGCAGTTTTCCCATATATATTATATACCTGCAGAAAAACTTGATAAACAAGATCATCATTACTCCCTGCACTTGAACCATCAGGTTTCTCAAAAGGAACATACTCGTAGGGCACAGCATATGGAAGTGCTGCCATCACAGAATTAAATACATCTATGTAGTATCCGGTAACTTTGGAAGCATTAGTTTGAGGATCCCGTTTCACTTTCAAATATTCAGTAAATCCACTTTCAGCTGGGACTCCAATTCTAAGCTTTTTACCGCCAGCTGGAACCTCCCATCCCCTGGGTACCACTGTTGATTCTCCTGGCCATATTATGCCCCTCAGACTTTTCTTTGAAGAATTTGTAACGTTGATGTTACCTTTTCTTGAAATTCCCCCCAATGGTGTCCATATTCCAACCTCTCTCTCGCCATTTCCGACCACGTTAAGTATTTGAAACGATGATGGCTCTACTTGTCGATTGACTAATTGGAAGTTCCCACTAAGTCCTTGAAAAGTAATCTCACACAATTCTTTGAGAAGTTTTGGACCTGTTTTTGAAATTGCAGGAGTAAAAAGGTCTGCAGAATTGACGTCACTGGTATTTTGTGAAGAAGTTGGCTCCCTGAATTTAACTCTCTCTGCAGCCATAGCCAATGCCCACACAGTGTCATAAGCCCATAGACCAAAAAGGCTTAATTCTGCCTGTAAAATGCTAGGATTGTCCTTGAGAAACATTTGCTTCCATCTATTAGCAAAAAAACTTGAGTTTTCTGGATCTTGGAATCAGTGGTTTTACGCCCAGCACACCTTGCATACTATCCACACCATGAGAGTCCATCGAGTACAGTAGATCCATCAGTCCACTGGTTACAATCCATGCATAGCCTTCACTCATCATTCCTGCTTCCTCGACTTTTGGAAAGAATCTAGAAGCAATGGAACTTGATATGTGCACCACAAATATCCTTGTCTGCATTGTTTTCATCTTATACAACTCTTGGAACAAAAATTCATCAGTTGCAGACAGAGGTATAATGCTTCTATGCGAAACTCGAGCATCAACATCTTGAAATGCATTAGACAGATAAGGAATGATGGCACGACCATATTCTGAATCTTCATATATGATGACAACCTGGCTCCAACCGAATTGTCTAACTAGAGAAGCAATGGCCCCAACTTGAGCATCATCGCGTGGGGCCGTTTGAACAAAATAGGGTGTTTGAGGATGAAGAGGACTAGTCGCAGAGAAAGAAATGATTGGAACATGAGCTCGGTCTCCGAGACCAATTACAAAATTGGCGTGTCCAGATTTTTGAGGACCTATTATGGCGTCCACCTCTACATCTTTCAACAAACTAAGAGCTGCATCCGTGTAAAAAGATTGAAATAAACTAACTAAGAAGGTGATCATGTATAACACATGTTTGAGAACAATGCACACACTAACAATACGGGATGAGGACTAAATACCAGAAGCAGCAGCATCGATGATTTGTCCCTTCGAGTCCCGAATATGGAGAACCAGCTTTGTCGTGTAGCTGCTGTGAACTGAGTAAAAATCAGAAAGACCCATTTTCAGGCAGCTAAGTCCAATACGCCCAACAAGTGAATCCGAATCAAGAACCACACCCACTTGAAAGGTGTTGTTCGATTGTGCTTTACACGAAAGAAGTAGACTAAAGTATAATGAGACACAGATATAATGCTTTAGGCACAAAAAGTTCAAGCTCAAAACATAGAAGAAAATTCTAGATATATTTTCTGCCATGGTTGTCTAAGTGCATTACTTGTGGATTTATATTTTCTTGTAAGTAGAAAATCTCAGAAATCTTTCAAGAGATTATTTCCTTCAATGGCATCATTTGCAAATATATTTAAATACATTTCATCAGCAGAATTTTGAATAGGTAAAAGTAAACTCTTAAATTTCTGAAAATGAAGTAAAGGTCAGCAGATGACTCAATCAAACAATGAATATTGATGGCATCGGAAAGAAGTAATTCCTTCAAATTATTATACGTAAAAATGAGATTATAGAGGAGACTATAATAAGAATGACTTGGATGAAGGAGAATAAAGTAGGATAC
>NW_019254380.1:43870-47155 GCF_002742605.1 Olea europaea var. sylvestris
AAGTGGATCAACTCAATACAAGCAGACGAAAACGGAGGCCAAAGTTCATGCTGTGCGACCGCATAGCATAAAAGTCGTACGGCCGCACGACCCTGCCAGAACATAATTGAGGCAGCTTCAACTCCACCATGTGACCGTAAGGAAAACCACCATGCGGCCGCATGGGTCACTTTCGAGGAGAAATTTTCTTTTTTTTTTTCCACGAATTTCCTTATTTTGTTAGAATTTGATATCAATTAGACTTCTTTCCATATTCTGAAGATTTTAGCTAGGATTTTAGTTTTAGTATAAATACTCTCTCCATTACATTGTAAAAGGACTTTTGGCAATTATTATTGAATTCAAGAGAGGCTTTTGCTTTCTTCCAATTTGTTCTTCTTTGAACAATAATTTAAAACTTATCAAGGATAATTCCTTGTGGCATTCAACACCGGATCGTGGGTTCTTTAATTTGTAAATAAGGGGTTCATTGTATCACCGTTATCTTTGGGTTTTTTGTTTCATCTTGTTGGGTTCAAATCCAAACTGGTTATCCATTAGCATTCTTGGATTTTGCATCAATCTAGTTGTGGGTTTTGTAGTCTAAGTTGCTATGAGATTCATATCAGTTGGTATTAGAGCTTTGGTTCCAATTTAATCAGGTTCTATCTTTAATTTTCTTGTTTGTATTGTAGTTTTCTTGATTTCTAAGTTTCTTCGTTGTTCTTGAGTCATTCTTCAATTCATTCCTTCAATCTGTATTTTGCGTTGGTAGTATGATCTCTTGTATTAAAAAAAAAACGTTACTGTTCATCCCGATATTTAAAAAAAGTTACTGTTCACGCAAATTTTTTTTTTATTAATTGTTTGATTTGCTACCAACAAGTTCACATTCAAATTCCTAAAATCCAAAGTTTTTTTTCTTCAATTTCGGCAATTGATCCGTTGAAATTTAGTGAGTCCATTCAAATTTCGTTCCATTTGTTTCCAAATCCCTTGAAAATTATCCTCTTGACTTACATTTCGGGTTGAATCCGCAAGTTTTAATTCAGTGAGTTCGTTATTGTTCTTGGAAGATCTTGGTGAAAGAATTGAGTGGTAAAAGATAGAGTGGTGAGCTCATTAGAGGGTAAAAGCCAATTGTGTGATTCCGAGTGAAATTTGGTGAGGCAGAAATTGAGAGAATGTCTGAACTAGAAGGTTCCAACTCAAGTTGACATGGCTATCACAACAATGCATTGGAGGATTTGATACATCGGATTGAACTTGCTTTTGGGGTTGTTAGAGATAGGCTAGATCAACAAGATGCTTGGAGGGCTAAGCAGGAAATTTGGATGACGAGGATGGATGCATCAGTGGATAATCTTAGTAGGGAGCCGCGGGCGGAGGTATCTAATGCCAGGAGGCCGGGGAGGCGGGAGCATAGGATGGAATGGGAAACATTTGATTTGGGCAGTGAATGGAATGATGAGGAGTATGGAGAAGTGAGAATGGGACGAATGAGGAATAGAGGTGGTAGGCCTGAACGACGGGGTAGGAATAATCACGGAGATGAGGCGGATGGAAATATGGGCAATATCAAAACGTCCATTCCTCAATTTAAGGGGAGGAGTGACCCAGAGGTGTATTTGGAGTGGGAAAGGAAGGTGAAATTAATTTTTAAGTGCTATAATTATTTGGAGGAGGAGAAGAAGGTTAGCGATTTTAGAGTTCATTGATTATGCACTAACCTTGTGGGATCAAGTGGTTACTACTTAGCAACGGTGTGGGGGAAGACCAATTAATACTTGGGAGGATTTGAAGGCGTTGATGAGGAAGCAGTTCGTTCCTAACCACTACTATAGGGAATCCATCAGAAGTTGCAAAGCCTGTATCAATGGTCGAGGAGCGTAGAGGACTATCACAAGGAAATTGAAATACTCATGATCAGGGTAAATTTGGTGGAGGATCGGGAAGCTACCATGACACGGTTCTTAAATGGTCTAAATCGAAAAATTGCTAATGTAGTGAAATTGCAGCATTACGTAAAGATGGAGGACATGTTGCATGTAGCCATGAAGTTGGAGAAACAACTGAAGAGGAAGGGGACTGTGAGGCAGCTGATGAATACTTCGTCTTCTAACCTAAATTGAAAGTCGAATTTGGATGGTAATAATAAAGGGAGTGAAGCAGTAGCCAAAGGAAAAAAGTGAGTGGCAGAACGGGAAAGAAGAAAGTGCTAGTAGGACATCGTCGAAATTAGAGCCACAACCATCACAAAGCCGAGACATCAAGTGTTTCAGGTGTTTGGGGGCGGGACATATTGCATCTCAGTGTCCTAACAAACAAACCATAGTGTTGCGGGATAATGGAGAGGTGGTAAGTGAGAGCGAAGGAGAGTATGATGACATGCCGACGTTGGAGGATGTTGGTGATGAAGATGAGACGGAATTTGCCGTTGGAGAGCTGCTGGTCTTGAGGCGAGCACTTAACACTCAAATCAAGACAAATGATTCGGAGCAGCAGCTGGAAAACATATTCCACAGTCGGTGCCACGTCCACGATCAGGTATGTAGCTTGATTATTGATGGTGGGAGTTGCACAAATGTGGCTAGCACAACTTTAGTTGAGAAATTGGGCTTAGCATTATTGAGACACCCTAGGCTTTAGGGAAGTTAAGGTAAATAAATGGGTGTTAATTAATTTCTCAATTGGGAAATATAGTGATAAGGTTATATGTGATGTGGTGCCTATGCAAGTGGGTCATATATTCTATTGGGAAGATCCTGGCAATTTGATAGGAAGGTTACACATGATGGGTATAGGAATCGGTATAGCTTTGTCAAGAATTGGAGGTCCATTACTCTTATGCCATTAACACCGGCTCAGGTGTGTGAAGACCAAATAAAATTGAGAAATGAGGAAGAAAGGTGAGCGAGAGAATCTATAAAAAGGAGAGAAGATAGTGAGCCTGTGAGGAAGAGGAAAAATAGCGAGGTGGTCGAGAAGGGGGGGAAGAGAGAAAGGCCACATGAGAGGAGAGAAAAAGAGTCAGTTGAGCGGAGAGAAAAATGGTCAGTTGAGCCAAGAGAAAACAAGTCAGCTGAATGGAGAGGAAAGTCAAAAGTGAACTTCTTTGCGAGGGGGAGTGAATTAAAAAAAGGCTTTGAGTGATAAGAGACAAGTGTTGTTGTTAGTTTACAAGAAGTCTCTCCTCTCCCTTGAGGAGTTTAACACCTCCTCCCCAGTGTGGTTAAGTCTTTGTTACAGGATTTAGAAGATGTGTTTCCGGAGGAGGTGCTAAGTAGATTGCCACTAGTTCGAGGG
>NW_019254380.1:55922-59141 GCF_002742605.1 Olea europaea var. sylvestris
TTACATGCCTAATTTTATCTAAAGTAGAAGTTATATGTTCTAACCCAACTTTTACAATCAAATTGATAATATGACATACACAACGTTGATGGACAAATAAAGTTTCAAATGTAGGGTTAAAATCATTAATAAATCTTTCGACAACACCTATGTTCACAATAGCATTATCAAAAGTAAACTTTCGAACTATATTCCTATATGATATCTTTTAAGACCATGTATATATTAGTGGCATTATGAGGATATTCTACATAGCTATATGCAATAATTATTTTATGTAAAAGCCACAGATGATCAATATAATGAGCCGTAACAGTAATATAACATTTTCTATTACCATCAATCCATAAATCAGATGTAAATGATATAACACTATTAAAAGTTTTTAGACCTTTAATAGCAACTTGTTTTCTTTTGTTATATAATTTTATAGTATCCGAACAAAGAATATTTCTACTATAAAAAGAGTACCTGGGTTGGAGATATTTCTGCACGAGTCGGGTAAAGTGTACTGAGTCTATCATCGTAAGCAGCATCTCTGCTGCAGCCACGTATGCAACCGTTCCTTCACGAAATCTTTCTAGTGAATATTCGAAGGTGGAAAGAGTAGAACAAGAACCGCCAAACACTAGTTCGATCTGTTTCGAGTCGAGATCAACTGGTTTTGCTTTGTAACTCCTTAATATGTTTTTATTCAAATGCGTTGTGCTCGAATCGGGCTTCCAACTAAGTTCTTTGCCACAGTAATTGCAACATGCTTTCCAAATATCCACTCCATTTTGAACACCATTTTTTTTACATGTCATATGTTGCCAAAAATTCGAGAATTCTTTTTTCGACCTTTTAACTTTGAGTACTTATTCCTCTTCAATATTTTCCAAATCAATTGGAATATTTCGAGATGCATCGTAGTAACCGGATGGAGTACTCGAGCTACCCTCAAACTGATTAAGTTCATCACTGGTAAAATCCATTTATAACTAGTATAGTATAAAATACTGAATATTAGAGTGAAAAAAATTGAACATGAAATAGAGAGTAAAAAAATTAAAGTTGAAACTTAAATCTATAATACTGTAAGTTAAAATCGATTGACAGAAATTGATTTGAAACTTAAAAATTTACCCCGTATTTATAGCCAAAAAATCTATTTCACCTCCAAATTTGAAATTCAAATTTGAATTTGGAATTTTGTAGTCTCGTAAATTGAATTGTAAAAAAAAGTAGAAAACCATAGGTACCAGTAGAAAACCCAGCTTGCTGCTGTTACAGGTAGCTACAAAATTGCTTGTAGACTGCTCACGAGCCGGCCCGTGTGGCTCGCTCAGCCACAACGGGCTGACTTGGGCTCAGGCCAACGCCCCAAAATGGGGATCGGCCCGAGCCTAGGCTCGCTCCATCTGAGCTACGAGTCAGGCCGACTCAAGTTTTTCTCGAGCCGAGCCACTGAGCTGGTTTGACATCCCTAAAAATATCCTATGCTAATACTATTGGTTCAGTCATGTACTTAATGATTTGCACCAGACTTGATTTGGCATACAGTATTAGTGTTTTGAATATATTCATGGGAAATCCTGGTGAAATTCATTGGGAAGTATTAAAATGGTTAATGGCATATTTAAAGGGTTCATCTAACTTAGATTTGATGTTTAAAATGGATAAAGAGGGGATAATTCTGAAAGGTTATATGGGTTCTGGTTTTATTGGAAATAGAGGTAATAGAAAATCAATTTCATCTTATTTTTACACTTTGTGTGGTACTGTGATAAGCTGGAAATCTCAGTTGTAGAAAATTGTTGCTCTATCTTTCATGGAGGTTGAATATATTGCAGCTACTGATGCTATTAAAGAAGGCATATGGTTGTATGGTTTGTTAACTGAACTTGGCTTTATAGACACTAATCCAATCCTATATTATGACACCGCTATATAAGGGATGTTATCTCAAAAGGATTGTTGAAAATAAGTAAAATTGGTACTTTGAATAATCCATCAGATATGGGAACAAAAGTAATACCCTAAAAGTGTTACCCATTCTTTTCATTAACTGTACATGTACCAAAGAGCAAATGAAATTATAAACAGTTGGTGAAGCTCCTGGCTGCACTAGTGCCATGAATTTTAGAAGTAAGGTGGAGATTGTTGAGACTTGAACCCTTGCCCTGTCACTAATATAAGTGTGCTTCCAAAATTTGTTGAAGGCGTGTTTTGAAATAACAACTTTCTTAGTGAAGGCATTCTTCTGGATTTTAACACGTGGCGTCTTGATGGCCGTCTGATTGGGTTCTAGATGTTTCCAACTATATATTCTTGTGTGACTCTTTGACTGGACGAAAATTTTTGGGAGAGTTTATTTTGGTTTGAAGTTTGGCTCTTGAGTTATCTCTTCTCTGTGAAAAACTTCTTCTTCTACGTGAATATAGGTCCAAAATATGAGTGTTCCAGTATATAAATTTTGTGAAAACCTTTGTTATACTATAGATGTTCGTAGTTGTGTGCTATTCAATGTTGGTGTTAAATGAATCTATGTGGTTCGATGAGAACAATGAAGGGTTTTCAAAGATCCGTAGGATATGGGGCTGATTCCTTAGTGATAGTGGTCAACCTCGTGATTTCTCTTATAGATAAGTCTCGTGCTTGGTCTTTGTAATTTTTGGAACAATAGTGTATATTATTGCAACCGATTTTTGGCTTTACTAGTGCAACTGATCTAAATCCATTTATAATAGATGCTCAACAGGGGATTATGCGTTAGATGTGATCGTCAAACCTCTGGGGTTACGGCCGAAAAATCTTTGTGTTGATTTTTACATTTTCTGCACTTATTCTTTATTCTATGTTGTGATTTTGGAATCTTGGTTAATCTTTGGTTCTTGCTCAACATTTCAAAAAGATCAAAACAATGAGAACCCACCCACCTCGAAAGGGGGAGGGGGGAGAGAAGATAGTTGGCACCGTATTAAATATTCACACCGCATAAGAATCACGATGGTGACAAACTAATCAAGTTAGCTAGCAGAGTTGAAAATAAGAAGAAAGATTATTCATTCAGAGCCAACAAAGGAGCAATACAAACTTCACAGAAGTTACATTATTATATGTGAGATTTAGTGAAAACTCAGTGAACCGTCTAAACCCCAAAATTTGAAGCTAGAAAAAAATATATTGAAAAAGGAGATCACTCCATTATAAAGCTTGATGTGCATCCTCAGTCTTCAC
>NW_019254380.1:60067-95943 GCF_002742605.1 Olea europaea var. sylvestris
TAGAACTATTATTTCGTTTAATTAAATTTAATTTGCATAGAAAGATGGAATTAAACTAATTAAATAGGCTCAACGAAAACTCGAGAGAGGTAAATTGAATACAATAGAAGAATTCGACCGAACACTACTTTAGTTTTATGAATCTCGATATTAGAAATAAAGGTGACCAATAGGTAAATTTGTTCCGCCCTAATCTTCATTTATTAATTGAATTTTCACTTATTTTCTGTTGCATTCACGAAATTTTTAGTATTTAGATTTAAAAATCACATTCAATCATTTTTTTATTCTTTTATTTTCATCAAATAGAATTTAGGAATAATAAATTGGGTAGTAAAATATAGTCCTCGTGGAAACGATAATCCAAACTCAAAAAGTCCACTCTATTACTTGTTACGATCCGTCCACTTGCGGGATAAAATCGACAATATTACATCAATTTTATCTCACATTAATTACATTGACTGACTTTTGACAAGAGTTCAACCACCCTACAACCATAAGTTGACATCCCTGACATCTATTAAATGGGGAACGTTGCATCAATCAACTCGAGCGATGTACTTGCTAAATCCTCTTTTGATTGTTTCGGACTTCGGAAGCCTAAGGAGTTCGGCAGCAAAAAGTAGACTAGCATCGGACGTATAAGGCTAGGACCACTTCAGCCATTCCTAGTGAAACGACCTCGGCACTCAATGCCATAGCCTCAGATGTTTACTCCTATGAGTTCCTGCTTCGATTGACACCAATACCACGTGTATAATCATAAGTCTTCAATTTTGATCTTATTGGGAGCGTCATTTACGATTAGTAACATGTATTATAATAATAATAATAATAATAATAATAATAATAATAATAATAATAATAATAATAATAATAATAATAATAATAATAATAATAATACCTAACAAATAATATTCGGTTCTCAAAGAAGATGATCAAAAACAAAGAGAGCCTTGAAGAGAATCATGGCTTTCAAAGAACAAGACACTTGTATGAAATTTTGTGCACATAATACAAACTACTGCTAGTACCTACACATTCACATCTCAGAAACTTTCACCAAAACAAGCCACAATATACATTTCACATTCATATCAAAATTGATAAACAATTTAGTTCATTTCAAATATACTACGAATAATCCATCTCAATATTTAAACAAAATTTGATATTTATGAAGTCTAGGTTCAAAAAATAAAACCTCATCGAGAAATCAAATAATTAGAAAAAGTAAATACAAATATTCAAGTAAAATTAATATCTACACCCAATAGATCTGAACCACCAGAACAGATATTATTATATAGAATAGAAAAGGAGAGAATAATCTAAGGGGAAATGAGTTGGGATGGCGACTCCTAATGTACATTTTTGATCAATTGGCCATTGACCAAACTTATAAAAATAAAAGAAATTTTAATTATTTAAAAGTGTTAAAAGACTTTTTTTACCCTTAACTTGTAAAACAAAAATGAAGAAGAGATTGAAGTCTTTTTCTAAATTTGTTGGAGCCATGACTTGAACCTTGGATTGCAAGAAAATATTTTTAACTCCACAACCATTATGGCAAGTGATAGTCCTTTATTTTTTATGAGCAAAATATATATACTACATTTCAAAAAATTATTTTATTTTCACTTCAAAAATAGAATTTAATTAAAATTAAAATTTAACAATAACCCACCGGTTGAACCTTTGACCCGGCCCGGTGGTTTTTTTGAGCCGATCATCGGATTGGCTCTAATAACTATGCTTTCATGTTCTAACACACACAACATTCTCTTCCTTTAAATTCAAAAAAATCTTCCTCTTCGAAATCATCTTCTCCTTAGAATTTGAACTCTTCTTTTTAAGTTTAAGGCCATTTCTTTTTTGTAATTGATCTCCAGTGCACCCAAAGTTTTAATAATGTCAACAACTTAGCAACTAATTGAAAATAATTACTGAGTCATTTATTGATTAGACACCTATTATAACACACGAAATTTTTTAAAATAAATTTTACCATTATATTTTGGAAAAAAATGGACAAAAAATATTTTTTAAATTTATATCTTATTTAGAGTCCAATAATTAGATTTTAATAAAAAGCGATGCAATGTATCGATATTGTACTCATTATATTGTACTCATTTTAAAGTTTGTAATTAATAAGAACTATTTGACTTGAGAAAAAGTCGATTCGGATAAGCCAGCACCAAGATATTGCAGTTTGAAGAAATCGTAAAATATAACTTATCAACTTAATAAAAATATGGAATGGAAATAAGCTGCTGACACTTTTTCATTGATTTGCATAACGATATTGAAATCGTTCCTGAAACATAAAACAACTTCGATATCATTTCAGCATCAAATGCACTCTACTTAACTGATTTGTATAACGACATTGAACTCATTCATGAAGTACAAAAAACGATGTATATGTCGTTCTGATATCGAACACACATTGCTTCACTGTTTAACAGGTTTAAGAACAGGCTATGGAATAAGTAAACAACGTTTATGTCGTTTCAATACAATTTTCGACGACAATAATATCGTTCCTATTCAATCGTAACTATAGCATCATACATATCATTTCAGGAGTGATTACACTAGAACGTTATAATTACGATATTAAATGTAATTGAAATTTATATATAATTGACCGTGGATGATTGAATCGTCGTTTTTATAGTTATCGTTTTTATTTATCGTTTTTGTTAAGATTTAAACTAAAGCGATATCAATGTTATCAAAATTGTACTGAAACGATAATAATGTCGTTATGTATCAAACCCACAAAATAAGACAACGACATCCAAATCGTTATAGTACAAATTTAATGAGTTTGAAATCATTCTAATTCAAATTACAATGATAACGACATAGATATCATTTATTTTCATATAAAATGATATTTATATCGTTCTAACTAAATATAAAGATTCAACCGTTCACAAGCACCTGTTATGCTTTCAACATACGTAGAACAATTGAAAAATGTCATTAAGTGGATTGATACAGCTTGAATGACTTAAAAAGAGCGAACGAAAATACTTTTTGTTTGAATAATTCGAAAGTGGTATACAATCATGAGAACAAAAATGTTCTCATAGTTTCTTTTGGGGGAGATCGAACCCACTTGATTATCTATTTTGATCATCCTACATATACCAGATGCATGTCTGATGGTCGTGAATGGTCGAATCGTTATTTTTAGCATAAACGATATAATTGTCGTTTTATTTTAACTGAAACGATATGTATGAGTTTTAGTTATGATTTAAGCTAAAACGATATCAACGTCGTCAAACTTGTATTGAAACGATAATGATATCGTTATGTATCAAAATCACAAATAAAGTAACGACATTCATATCATTTTAGTACAAATTTTACGAGTTTGAAATCGTTCCAATTCAAATCACAAGTATAACGACGTAGATATCGCTTCTTTCCATATAAAACGATAACTATATCGTTCTAGCTAAAAATAACGATTCGACCGTCCACAACCACCTGTCATGCCTTCAACATACGTAGGACGATCGAAAGATGTCATCAAGTGGGTTGATACCACTCGAATGACTTAGAAAGAACAAACGAAGATACCTTCTGTCGGAATAGTTCGAAGATGGTATACAATCATGAGAACAAAACTGTTCTCATAGTTTTTTTTTAGGGAGATTGAACCCACTTGATTATCTATTTTGATCATCCTACATATGCCAGGTACACGTCTGGTGGTCGTGGACGGTCGAATCGTTATTTTTAACATAAATGATATAATTGTCGTTTTATTTTAACTGAAATGATATGTATATAGTTTTAGTTATAATTTAAGTTAAAACAATATCAACGTCATCAAACTTGTATTGAAATGATAATGATATCTTTATGTATCAAAATCACATCATATCGTTTTAGAACAAATTTGAAGAGTTTGAAATTGTTTCAATTCAAATTACAAGTATAACGACATAGATATCGTTTATTTTCATATAAAACGATAATTATATCGTTCTAGCTGAAAGTAACGATTCGATTGTCCATAACTACCCATTATGTCTTCAATATCGTTACGTTGTTCAGTGCACTTTTTTTATTGGAATGACATCTATATCATTTTGAGTTTTAGGAACGAGTTCGATGTCATTCTTAGAATGTGTGCATTTTTGTACTAGAACGACTTATATATCGTTTATGTATGGTCATATCAACTTTTATGTCGTTACCAAAATAAGTTAAGCGTTGTGTATTTCATACTGAAACGATATGGAAGTCATTTTTTATTACAGGAACGGTTTCAATATCGTTATGTTATTCACTATACTTTTTTGTATTGGAACGATATCTATATCGTTTTGTGCTTCAAGAACAACTTTAATGTTGTAATTAAAATCAATGCATTTTTGTACTACAACGATCTTAAACACTTTGTTTCAGAATGAAGAAAATATATATCGCCATTAGATTGAGTACATTTACATCAACTATAACTATATGAACGTCATTTGCATTTCAATAGTGCAAAAGTATTTCAATAGCACAATGACTACAAAATTTAATAAATCATCTTGTGTTTCGAATAAACACAAAATTATAAATTTACAAGTCAGGACGATATTACAACCTTAATCTCAAACGATTATTACTCAAGAACTTCAATTTATAAAAATAGAAATGAACAGTCGATTAATATAGTCTTTATGGATCCATTGAATAATTTTGATCACTTATAATCTCAGCACTGTCACAAACTTAGGAACTTGGATTATGAATTATGATGATAAACCAGGAAGTTCGCCTAGTATATAAGCCAGCAATTACATTATAGTTTATATCGTACACACATATATACACACGCTTTTGGCCTACATCTTGATAAAATTGAAGGAATAAATTGTTTAAGATGCTGGACCAATTGTTTCTATGTAAAAAAGTCATCCAGCAGTAACACCTAAAGAAAAATGAAAAAAAAACCAAGGTTCCCCATTTTTCTTTGGGTCGGAGATGGGACAGGCTGACACAATATTCGACCTGCTATGTCCAATTCCTCTTAGAGTAAAGTTGAGTAAGTATGTCCCTCAAGAGAGTTGCAGTATGAAATCACAAAATAAACATCCACGTTTCTGAATCTTTATATTGAAAGCAAGTAAATGAGTAAGATAACACATGATGATTATTTAGTTTGCAGAAAATAATTCCAAATCAATTATCCACTATAAATATAAATAAAATAATAAAAGAGTATGATCCAATAGAAGCTAAGGTACTGATTTTTATTCCAAGGTATTGGTTTGTTCCATCTTATTTGGGAATAAAAACATGCAGTCTACTGATATCTTATGCATGTACTTGTAACCATTTGAAATCGTGAATAGATTCTTTAATCATTCGATTTTTCCAATTAAATTATGAAACAGTTGTGAATTGATGTTCAACACCTCTTTGACTTTATCATATAGTTCAACATAAGAAATAGTTTTCCCAACAAGAATAGAAGTTGTTTTTCCTTTGTCATTCCCTGCATATTTTCATTTTTAAACACCTTCAACCGATTGCTCATATTCAATTGAAAAACAAACTAATATCCATACTATATTCACGATGTCCGTAACTGTAATTCAATATAAAAATTTCATCAAATTTCAAGAATTGTACAGTACTAATAACGATATCTAAGTCATTACGGATTTCAGAAAATGACATGTAAGTCGTTATATACAGACGAAAATTAAATGTATGTTTTACAGTAGACCAATAAAAAGAATAGCCAAACATGCCTTTGCAAACTTATATTTTACTCTAAAAAAAAAAGGTTAAACCCTAACCTTAAAGGTCCCCCACCACCCCTATCCTGGAGTATCGTGAGGGAGGTAAATCACAGGTTATGCCTCCAAGGGTAAAGGGTGGAAGGCTGCTTGCACACTTGTACTTACCCAAGAGCCAAATCCATATTTCAGGATTCGAACCCTTGACGCAGCAGCCTCAAGGAAAGCTGGATTTCTCCACCCTCCCCTTTTACCACTTGGAGATGTGCCCTGGGGGCGACTTATATTTTACTCTAACTAATACAAATTATGGGTAATGAGAAAAGGCTTTGGAAGTAATCCATATCAAAACTCTAATATAATGATAAAATTAATTCAAAATGATTGCTCACAAATAAAAACCATAAACATATTTACAATAACATGAAGAAACTATTCAAAAAAATGGAGAAAGAAACTAATCCAAAAATTGAAAATTACAATACCCCCTTCTTCTCCAAATGCCCAACAATAATATTATAAGATTTTATTATTCACTTCAACCAAATTAGTGTTCAAGGAAAAATGAATATAGAGTTTATGGTTTCATTAAGAATAGAAAAATGATGAAGACAAAGAAAGGAAATGCATACATCTATAGCCAATTTTTGAAGAGCAAATGGAAGGAAGGTAGAATTTAATTGGGGTCAAATGAAAATTAGGGCAACAATGTCATTTTTGTATGTAAGGTCATTTTGGTCATTTACAAATTGTATTTTTCATTTTCCATATCTTTAGACCTTTTACCCAAAAAGCTTAATTTGTGGGCTTTTTAAACTAATTTTTTCTTGAGAAAATTGCAGCAGCGGTACTAAACATTTCGTTTATTAGCAGATTTTGTCCAAATCTTCATTTTGTGCCAGCGAAGGTCCCAAACCTTTCATAAATATGCAGCCGAAGTTCAGATGGATGGAATCCATCCATTTCACCGTTAGTTGACCAAAGAACTGACTTTGACTCCAATTTTAACCATATTAGTAAGGGCAAAATAGTAACTTGTATATAATCCCATTAATTAAATAAGTTAAATAGATAAACCATAAATAAAAAAAAATGAAAGAAAGAAAATGTGGGCATCATCTTATTCTCCCCACCCCCCCACAATCCAAATTTTATTTCTTCCATTTTTTTTATTTTATTTATGATTTATCTATTTAACTTATTTAATTAATGGGATAATATGCAAGTTACTATTTTGCCCTTACAAATATGGTCAAAATTGGAGTCAAAGTCAGTTCTTTGGTCAACTAATGGTGAAATGGATGGATTCCATCCATCTGGATTTCGGCTGTATATTTATGAAAGGTTTGGAACCTTCGCTGACACAAAATGAAGATTTGGACAAAGCCTACTAATAAACGAAAAATTTAGTACCGCAACTATAATTTTCCCTTTTTTCTTTGACTAGGCTTTTTAAATGAAAGCCTCATAATCTAAAGAGGAAATATATTATTGGGTTTCTGGCGTTTGCCGTCGACCCATTTGGAGGCGGTAAAGTGGACCTTCTCACGGGTCATTGGGTCAAGGCTTCAGAGAGGTAGGGCTCCTTGAGGCACTGCCTCACCAGGTATGCAGACAGATTGGAACAGGTTATGTAAGTCATCCGGCAGTGCCGCATCTCTCTCTCTCTCTCTCTCTCTCTCTCTCTACTCAAGTCTGCGTCTGAGTTTTAGTTTTATGCCGGGTGTTCGTGTCGATGTTTATATATTAGCTGGGTCCGAATGTCTATATTCAACCTTGGTATAAATGATAGGACAGGTGTTCAGCCCATGAATGACAAAATTCGTCCTTTCATAGGGTTTATTTGAGCTTTTTTGCGTAGAAATAAATTTCATAATAATAATTTTTGAAAGAATTTGAAATTAAAAAATAGAAATTTTTTTGAATCTACTTGTAAAATTATTTTATTGAAAAAATATGATTAAAAATAAGTTAGAAAAAAGAATTTTTGAAAAATGAGGCAAATAGGCATTTAGAGTTAAATTGTAATTAAAAAAAAAGATAAATAAATAGGACAGTAATGGAGATATTATTAATTTTCGAGCCTTTCTTGCCTCTAAAATCTTTGATAGGATAAGATATGGAAAAGATTGCATCTGACTCGGTGGCATCATAAATCATAGGCAAGTCGACATAGCAAGATTCTATTGAAAAAAGCAACATGTTTCGTCCATGTAGATGAAATCTTGCACAATCGTTGTTAGAACAAGCCACCAATTTTTTAATTTTTAATAAACCTTTTGCTATATTTCAAAAGGACAAAAGAATTAAAAAGTCTAAAGATTATATGTATATATACCCCATATATATATCTTTCTTCCTGCCACTTTTTCCATGCAATTTGCAATACTTGAACGATCGATTCTTTTTCCTTATTTTTTTCGTCTTTTCTTCTCCCTTTACGAATGAAAGCGGAGGAATGTTTGATTAGTTCTAATCAATTAAATAATTCGAATTCAAAATATAAAATAGAGAAGTGTAACAAAAAGAACACTTCAGGTATAGACAAGCTAAAAAAATGATCACTCTTAACCACCATTAGCATTCAAACACACTATTTCATCTTCAGCTGACGAGGTTGACAACCAAAGCATTTTCCCGTGGACCTCATTTCTAACCATAATAGGCTTTCAATTTAAAATTAGATAATTACATTTTTGTCACCATTCATCAACGCCACACTTAAAACGTTTATAATTTTCAATTAGTTATTTTAATCATTTCTTACAGATTTAAAGCATACATACGCCGTAACATGTAACCTTACAATTTCTTCTGAACTTTTTGATTATTTCTTGAAATAACATAAAATCCCATAAGAATCTGTATAGCCCCTTTTTGAAGTTCTTTCAAGCACAGACAAATCTTCAAATACCAAAATGAAGGAATAATATGAAAAAAGAAAGATGCACTCGCTTAGCACATTGTACAAAACTGCTGATCTAACATCGGAATTTTGTCAGTGAACGCTTAAAAATACGGATAACATATTATATAGCTTGATCCATCAAAATTAGTTGCTAGGCAGCAAGGCAAAATTATGGTTCATTTCCACATAAACTTTAGTGCCAAAACAAAACTTGTACAAAAGGTACACGGGGTGGCTCTCTTCTAGACGAGTAGAACAGCATTAATACAGCCATCGTTTTCAGGGTTATTGGTGACTTGCGCATATTTCCCTGTAGTATTAACCATAGATGAGCTAATGAGAATCAGGTGACTGTAGAAATCCATCTGTTTTAATTTAAACATAACGATAATTGAAAGGATTAACATACCCCATACAACTTTTCCAGCAGGAGTAACCAGACCAAGCTCGCTAACATTCACCTGGAATTGACACCAAAAGAAAAAAAAGGACGTTCAGCATGAGATGATAAGCTGAAATCAAAGAACTCTTAAATTTTTTTGGCAAAATTACCTCAATAACGGTTCCTTTTGTTATAACACCAAGAGAGGTATACATTGGACCATTAGGGTTTTTCTTCACACCTATAATTTCTAAATTGAAAGTACATTTAAGTTCAGGATGAGTCACGTGGGCTTTGTTAAATCGCAACCCGGATGGACGGATGAAACGCTCATATTTGGGAGGTTTCCTTGTAAAACTTGGTCCAACAAACGTGGCTTTAGTGATCATCCTTTTCCACTGCTTAGCTGCAATATAAAAACCATTAGGAGCATAAGTTTGGTGACATATCGGAACTCGGAAAGAGAGAAGAATTTACCAGCTACCATAATTGCAAGTGATAATGACCCGAGAAGCAAATCAGACCATAAATATCAGAACTTACAAGGATCATAGAGCAATCTTGGCTAAGCTTAAAAAGTTAACTCATAAGTATATTAAGTTTGTTTTAGAATTTTTTTTATTATTATAAAAGTTGGAATTTTTTATTTTTTTATTATTATTTTTTATGACCGTGGGTGTCTGAGCCAGCTTACGCGCACCTCGACTAATCGCACGAGGCTTGAAGTTTACTGCCGAATACTCACCTTAGTGGCTCTGAGGGGACTATAACTGGTGATCATTTGAAATAAGTTATTATTTTGATAATATGATAAGCATTACTTTCAAACAAGTAAACTTTTTTAAGTTTAGCCAAACATGTCATCACAACACTTACTCTTCCGTTTGCCAGATCTGATCACTCTAAACATCTCATCTTCAGCAACAGGTCTGACCTAAAAACATCAAAAACAAATAATGTCAGTCACCAACTTGATAAATTACGAAGTAGTCTGCTGCTCAGTCAAACTAGTATGCGAAAACATATCCTATTCACACCTCAGTAACAGGAGCCAAAACTTATAGTGAATATGTCCATGTGAAAATTTTAAAACTGGGTGCAAGAAAGAAGCACCATCCTTTCCAAATGGCGAACATAAGAACTTTTATTTCTTAATATTTTGTTTGCTTTTCTAGTTAAATTTACTGATCGTTTTTTTTTCTTTTTTTTTTTTTTTTGCTCTTTATCTAAGTATGAAACAACAACAATCATGATAAAAGAGAATACTATTGAAGATAAAAATGAATAAAAGTCATGTATAGGACCTTTTATTTTTTAAACAGTTAGAATTAATCAGATCATAACAAGTTTAAACATAGGAAATTGCAACTGCTTCAAAATCTAGTCAAGCCTCTGAACCCAGCACTGTTCACAAAATCATTTTTTAGCACCTTCCATAAGCAGACCTTTTTAAAGTAGTTTTTTTTAGGTTAAATTCCATAGAAGGTGTCTCTGACACAGGTTGATCCGAGAAATTAATTAATCCTATTATGAATTACAAGCTTAAAATTTGCAACTTAATTTTCCAGACTACATGCAATGTATTCTCTGTTGATGACTTAATAAAATACAAATGACTGATGAGGCATCGTGTGTTGCTAAGAACTGAAATTAGTACAGTTGTTCCACCTTAGGTAGAGGAACTTCCCATTTTCCAGCTTTCTCTTTTCTCTTTTGCTTGACAGTATTGCTAAGAACCTGCACACAGAGTGATGACAAGTTCACTAACAGTATAAACACAAAGCAGATTTTTACCCCCAGTCTACCATCACACCGGAAGAAGTGAGGCATAGAGCAAATCAAGTAATATAAAATCACCTTTGCTCTTGTTGTCGCGTCACGATCAAGAAGATAAGCAGGGACAGCTCCTTCTTGGACATCATCATCAACCTTGCGCCTAGTCGAAGACTCCTCATGCATGGCCAATCTATTGAAAATTGGATAATTTTGTGAGCGCAAGCAAAGGTAAAGATGTTGCGAATATAATATCAAAAATAATAGATGCCCATATAGTAATCTGTCAACAGTGAGTAACCACGGTACTTCAATAAAAACAAATTTCCAGTTAGCTGTTAAGTTGTGTGCCCATATAGTATAGTTTTGTAGCTTTTGCTGATGTAAAAATAACAATATTTTTATATTGAATAAAATTATGTTTACTTTATTTATTGCATTTATTTATTATTAAGCATATGAAATTAACGTGCCTGTGATCACTTGTGATAATATGAGTTGGGTACTTGCATTGAGAAATACTGTGTGACACAACTTATATTTTGATTATAAATAATTTGTTAACAATTTATGTATAAGGGTTGACACATTGTACTTGAAGGTTGTTGTGTTGACCAATTCACTAATCAGGTTTGTGATTTGTCATTATCATAGAAATAGTTAAAGGTGACAATAGTACACTTGAACATTTGGAGTGTATTGAACTTGACCGCTGTATATTTCATCTGAATCCCTCGATAGGATTATGTATATCTTTTTGCAATTTTAATTATTCTTTGATACATCAATAAGTGAGATCAATTTGATTGGTCAATTGGGAACTTGAGAATAAGCGGAGTAGAGAATATAAATTCATGTCGGGAACTGTCACCCTGAAAAATGAGTAAAGTGACTACTTAAATATTTTCTGTTGAACGGTTAAAATCTGAACTCAGTGTTTAGTGACGACTAAATTTCGACATCTGTAATTTACTCACAGGATAGTTGGAGAAAATGGTACATAAGTTAGTGAGAATAATTAGAGGAGCAAAATGGTCATTTATGCTCGTACCTAATTATCGAATCTCGAACAGGATAAAATACATATACGGCAGATCAGAGGAAAATATTACAGATTTATTGGCTTTTGAGATCTTATATATTCCAAGAATTCAATCTTTTCCCTCTAGTGGAAAAAGCAAATGCTAATAATTAGATTGGGTGGTCTAGGATCGACTAGACAGGATCTAATTATTGGAGCTTGGATAATCCATGTGGTAGCTCCATAAAGTATTGAAACTTAATTACAGAAATTATAATAGTTTTGGGTTTAATTGTAATTACAATAAAGTTTTATACTTATTTGTAACTACTATGAAAGTTGTAAACTTAATTATAATTGTAATCGAAGTTCTAGGACTACACATGTAATTAAATGTAAACTAATTGAAATTGGACTTAAATCAAAACTCCTATTTGGGTTTTAATTAGAACTCTTGTTTGAATGTGATCTTACTACTGTATATAATCTTTTTCTCTATAAATAGAGACTAAATGGACAGAAAATAATTACAACACTCAAAATACATAATTCCATAGAATTTAAATTTAGAGAGAGAGAGAGAGAAAGAGAATATTTTATTTTATTGCTTTCCAATTGTCCATATTCAAGAATTAGTTTTTGGATTAATTAAAAGAAGGTGCCAATATGTCGGTGTAGTCTTTGCATTGGAGAATACTATAAAAGGCTTGAAGGTTTGAAGTACCAAGATTCTTGCAATTAAAAGGGCCGAAAGTTCGTGGTTCAGAATCAATTCAAAGGTTGGTCATCGAACTTAGGTAAAAGATTCAAATTCTTTAATTTTGTTATAGCATATACGGGAACATCTAGAGGATTCAGCTGATTGAATTAAAGAAATTTCTGGGTAATTTCGCTTCCTCATTCCAACGTTAACAAACCCATAAATATGTTTTCAATTACTACTTCAATATGGTTACAGGGTCCTTAAAACCTTAAATAAACCCAGAAAATTAGAATGGCTGGTATTGTTTCAGTTTATAACTTCTATGTTGTTCAAGGGTTCTTAAAATACAATATCAGAGGACAAACCAAAGCGACTAAAAAAAACGATGAAAATAAAAAATAAATCATATGAAGCTTATAATTTCATTGTGCTCCTACGAGAAACAAGCCCCAAAATTAGCATCATTAACCAAACGAAAGACAAACTTACGTTTTCTTCATTAGGGCCTTCTCAGCATAACGTTTCTTAGCAAACATCTTGCCCTTAATACCCAAAGCCTGTTCAGCTCAAATTAAGCACACTAATTTCAGAATTTTTTTCAAAGAAGATAATGTGAAACAGAGAGGAACAGGTCAAAAAAGGAACCTTTTGGGCAATCTGCGAGCGCTTGTGAACTTCTCGCGCCTCCTTCTTGCGCTTGCGTTCGAAGTGATCATGGCGGTAGCCATGTCTCTTCCTGTGCAGCTCTATGTAATCCCCTTGCGGCTGTTGATGGTATTATAATTATTAACACAGTTCAACAACAAAACGCAAAAGTTACGAAACATTGAAAACACTGGGAAAGGAATTATCGACATAATTCCCAAAAAAAAAAAAATTGCAGATATTAAGAAGTATTAAGGAAAAACGTGAAGAATTCGCATACCATGGCTGATAGATTTTTTTATTTTTTTTCCCTTTTTTTCTTTTTTAAGGGAGAGCGCGCGCTAGGGTTTAGCAAATTTTAAATGCAGTGTGGTTCACAAAACAAAAATAGTCTGTTGAATTTGAGTAACCCGGCCCAAACAATTTATTGGTATCTTACACGGGAAAATTTCATAAATTATGTAAGTACGAACAATTTAAAAATCAGGTTTTAAGATTAGAAAAATGCAAAAATCAGTTATTAGCTAATTAATTAAAAATATTTATTAATTAAATATAATAAAGTCACAATCATACAATTAATAGTCACATAATATGAAAATATTTGGTAACGATTATGTTGAGCTTACAAATTAAAAAATTTATAGGTTACATTTTATTTCATAAGTCACAAATAAAAAAAATTATGGGTCACAATTTATCTATCGACCACATATTTACAAATTTTGCTCGTCACATTAATTTTTAGTCACATTTATCGATTTTTAAAGTCACAGTTTATCCCACCTCATCCCCACCACAACCATCGCCAACAATAATAACAAAAAGAACCACCACTATATAACCATCGCCTGTATCACACCACTACCCACAAATCCATCCGCGTCACAACACCACCACAACAACCGACAACAACAACAACAACAACAAAAATATAAAAAAAAATCACCACCACACAAATGACGCTTGCACCATACAACCACACAATGGCCACTTGCACATCAAATAACCACCACCCATAGATTCACCCCCGACACAGCACTATCATAACCACCGCCAACAACAACAACGACAAAATGACCACCACCATGCAATTGCCGCCTACACCATACAACAACACAACTACCGTCTGTACCACACCACCACACACAGATCCATACTCAACACACCATCATAATCACCGCAAACAACAACAACAAAACAACCATCACCGCACAATCGTCGCCTATACCGCACCACCGCACAACCATAACCTACACATCTAGGGACGTCAAACTGATCGAGCAGCTCTTCGCTCGACTGGCGGGCAGCTCGGGCTCGTTATTTAACAAGCCCGAGCATGAGTCAAATAAGGACAGGATCCAACGAGGGCAAAAGTCGTGGACTCGTAAAAAATGTGAAGAAAAAGTTTGAAAAATTTCAAAAAAAATAATTTCGAGCTCGTGGGTATAAGGGCCGAGCCAAGCAGGCTCGACCCATTTCCACGTCTATGCACATTAGATAACCACCCATAGATCAGAATACCTACACCATCACCGCCTTATCAAAAATTGAAATCCCATACATGGGCTAACCCATTGGCTTCAACTTGGCAAAAACATGAATCGGGCACAAAGGCCAAACCATGGATCGAGCATAGAGGCACCAATGCTGGAGTTACGCAAAGCAACGACTGCTCACAACGACAAGCTCTGCTGTAGTATTCGACGATGGCGGCCATTGTGACAGAGAGGATAGAGAGACAGAGAGAGAGGATGGAAAGAAGAGGGAGTAGGGGCGATCGGAGCTCCTTGATCACATCAACAATCTCCGGTGTAGTGTCCAACCACAGCTGCCATGTGTGACGAGGAGGATAGAAAGACAGAGAGAGAAAGGATGGGAAGAAGAGGGGAAGAAGAAGGAGAAGAGGCGGCACTCGCTAGTCACAACGACGATCTCCAGTGTAGTCTACGACTATAGTGGCTATGTGTGACGAGGAGTATACAGAGACAGAGGGAGAGGGAGAGGGAGAGGGAGAAAATAATTAGGATTTTTAATTGGGTGGATGAGAAAGGGTTACAGTATATAGTGAAAAATTATTAATACTATTATATATATTAAAATATAAAATTGTTACCTGATTTTTGCATTAATAATCTTTTAACCTTATTTTTGAAATTCAATCTTTAAACCCCTGTATAGATGTAATTTCCACATATCATACATTGTTTTGCCCCGGTTAAATGTTTTTCCCCCAAAACACCCGTTATTGGGGGGGGGGGGGGCATAAATGATTTATTTGAATAATATTTTAAAAAAAATTATGTTACTTTTATATAAAAATGGTACATAAGAGATTATATAAAATCATGTTGAGCGAAAAGATTGGTTAAACTGATAAATAATATATTAACATGAGATTTTATGTAATCCATTATGTAAAGTTTCATATACATGTAATAAGATCCTTTAAAAAATATTAAATCTAAAAGTGCTAAATTTTTCCTCAGTTCAAAGAACTCAAATAAAATATTTTGACAAAAATAATTATTAATAACGAAATGTGTTAATCAATGAAAGGCTGGAGATTAATCTGATTGGCCCTTCATTTCTTTCATATTTTAGATAATGAATCCTTTCTTTCCTTGGCAATCTTTTCTCTTATATTTGAGATCCATTTTCATGTAAAAATGCATTTTAGAATAGTAAATTGATGAGAAATGTTTGGTTGAAAAATAAGGAATTTTTATTTTTATTTTCGTGTAATATTATTTTAATAAAAATTGTGTGATTGAAAAGAAGAGAGAGAAAAATACATTTTGAAAAAAAAGTACCAAACGGAGCCTGAACTTGAATGTTGCAGATCAACAAAAAGATTCTTCTTCTTCTTTTGTGTATATAAGTCAGCAGAATTACTTTCTAGCACTGATATATTATAGTACCTCAAAGTAGAATAAAAATAACTAGTGACTCTAGGAGATCTTGAATTATTATCTGTTAAAAAATAAAAATTCAAAAGTAGAATCTGAGTAGTGAGAATATAATCTTAATCACGTTGTCAATTTTGATTTTGCCAAGTGGTCGAGTTGTAATGTCTAGACAACATTTACAGAGCTTAATGTTGCTGACAAAGCGGGTTTGCCCATCTTAGGACATTGAAATTGCACTTATATTGTAGAATCAAATAATTAATTCATTGATCACAAGATTCCTATCAAGAAATATAGTTTTTAACCATTACCAAATAAGCTCGTTAATACTTTACTTTTTCTCTCAATTTTCACAAACTGACCAAACTAAGAACGATGTTATTAATTTATTATACCTATGTATTGAGATTTATGGTTTTAATTTTAGACTTTAATTAAGGATTAAAGTTCAAAAAAATAGTGAAAAAGAACTCGTGAAGTTAGGGTGCGAAATTTTAGCCGAAACCATTCCAACCGAATCAAAATCAGACCGAACTCATTAGTTCTAGTTTAAATTGTTCTTGATGCTACCAAAAATTTACACTTGCTGATTTCCAGAACTTGAAAACTGTGAATGAGCAGGAGCGAGAATGATGGGATGGAGCCTAATATTTATAGAGATATATAGGTAGTGCACTCCTAGTAGGGTTAAGTTAGTTGAATATTCTTATTCGAAGGAGTCCTACTGGATGTTGGTGTTGGATTTGTGTTATGACTAGTTTGGGTTTGCTGCAAAGTTGTAATACTGTTGAGGTAGAGTTCTACTAGGCACAGGGACCCTAGGTTGAGGAGTTTGAGGGAGATTAGAACCCTCTTTGGTTTAGGATGCTTCAAATGCAGGTTGCACCGAAATTGTTAAGGTAAGGTCCCTAGGAAACTTTGAAGATATTATGTTCCGACCCCGAGGAGTCAGCCCCAATCTCTCAAACGGGGTGGCGATGGTCCTCGGGCGTATACACCCCAAGGACTTATATGCCTGACAACTCTTGGGGTCTTATGACAGAAACGAGAATGCAACTTCTCGGGGAGATGATACTCCTCGAGAGGTGGAAAGGATCCACCTCAGTTCTCATTATGGGTCTTCGAATCGAGAATCAAATGATTTCGATCGAATTTCAATTCTATATGCAAAATTGAATCCAAAATTATTATTTTATAACATCTTAATTAAATTATAATTCATATGAATTTACATGATTTAATATTTACTCACAATCATTTAATGCTTATGTCGCCTGAAGGAGAAAGCGGAAAGCAAAAAGGAATTTACGTAGACAATCTAAATTTTATGGAGAAGAAAATTTTGCTCAATGCACCAAATTACATAAATATTTTCAGTATTAAACGTTTCTTAATTCTTATTTGTTGAGCAACAAATCAGAAAATAAGATATTTATGTTACAAAACTGTGGAAGAGCGTTAGATTCCACTTGCTTTTGCATTTGCATTGTGCCTTGTCTTGAATTTGTATTTGAGAATGGCAATTAGTGAAAGTAAAGAGGCCATGTCTCGACAACTTCTATAACTATGCTCAGGTTGGTAAGACTTGAGAATCATTCTGCTCGTTGGCTCACGACTTAACTAAAAAAAAAAATGAAAAAAAAAGTTGAACACCAACCTTGAAGGCCCCCACCGTCCTGCTCCTAGAGTTTTGTGAGGGAAGTAAATCGCCGAATGTGTCTCAACAGGTCAGAAACAAGAGCTGTCTGTACACTGCGCCTACAATGAGTTTAATTCCATGTCTCAAGAATCGAACCCTCACACTACAACTACCAGTAAGGCGCGAGACAACCTCACTACTATCATTTGCACCATTGAGCTATGCCCCGAGGGCAGCTCACGACTTAACTTAATCAATAACTAGAAGAACAAAACATATATACTCAAAAGCGAATGAGTACCTGCCCCTCTATGACATGTCCATATTGGTACAAGGACAAACTATTCACAATGATAAGAAAAAAAAATTCATAAGCAGGAAGTGAATTCTTTCATTAGAGAGGGGAGTAACCATCACCCTTTTATTTTGGTACATTACACAAGTACATATCATAACATTATGGAAATACATTAATATTAAAAAACTCCTTTTTATTCATATTATTGCATCTTATTCTTGCTCACTAACATGTATATGCCGATAAACATACAATTACACAACCCTTTTACACTGTATATAGGGCTACTTCTTTGCCGCCAATTTAGCTCAGTTTCTTCAGTATATCTTCGATCAGCCCCGGTTTGTTAAAAAGATTCATCTAGTAGCCAAAAAAAGGTCTCTCCTCTTAATAAAAAAAAAAAAAAAAACCCTAATGGCATTTCACCAGCAAGGTTCAAAAACTGTTGCAAATGGCATGTTGAGAAGAGACCAATATTTTTTGACTGCTAAAAAATAAAGACAAACTGGACCAATCTAGTCGTGTAGGCGCGTTTGTTCGAAGTAAGGCAATTTTTTTGGAGTATAACAGAAATAAATAGAAAATACGGATATAGATATAGTTATAGTTGTAGGTTGCTTTAGAGTTTAATCATCATCTTGAATGTAGGAGCAGAGAAGCATGGTGGCGCAGCGGCGGAGAATGTAAATCCGGGCTCGTTGTTCTTTAACCAGAGAAGCACATTTTCTTGTAAACCTAGTGCTTTTTCTCTTTGAAGGAGTGTAGATTGCAGCACTCTTGTATTGTTGCTTCATCTCAGCCATTGGTGAATGATCTTGATGTATCAGAAATGGCCAATTAAAAGTTAAGATTTTCAACTTGAAGAGAAAAAGTGTTGGGAAAAAAAGCCCACCGAATGGAGCTACACCCTTGAGGAAGACAACACATGGGGTACCGTATATATAGACGCATCACATGTATAAAAAATGTTGAAAACTAAGTTCGAAAAAAAAAAAAAAAAAGAGTACCCTTTTTTCATTTTTTAGGTGATATGATTTTAGATGCCACTAAAGCAAATAATTGTCTTGAACTCAAGTCTCATGGTACCATTTAAAAAATCAATCGTGCTACAGAGCCTGGGTTTAAATCCCGGGCTCCAATCTAGGGCCGAGGTGGAAACACCTTGGCCGTTGATCTTCTGCACTTGGGGGGCCCGCCATCAAAATTGGGGGCAGAGGCTCTGCCCCTAGAACGGAACCCCGGATTTACTTCAGCATTTTCCTTAAAAAATTGTGTACTTATTTTGTCTTTGCTGAAAAAATTGGATACCCTTTTGTAATACAAAGTGATGACTGATGAGTCGAAAATTAAGTTTAAAAGAGTTTTAAATGAATATATTAGAGTAAATGGTAATTTCACATTGAATAAAAATAATAAATAACTAATATATAGTATATAAGGGTGTGAAGTACTAGTTAATTGACATTTTGAGTGAAAGTGGTAGAGTTCATTAAGTTCAAATAAGTAAATTTGATTCATTTAAAACTTACACAAGCATTTGGATATGCTCTTGATATATATGATTAACTTTATAAGATATAACATCACGTTTTGATAACTAGAACATGTAAGTGTTTTGTGTGAAAGTATCGACATTCAGGGAGATGGATTTAGTGTGGGGGTAGAGTGGTCAGCTCCCCCCACACTATGCCGTCGTTTGATCCCTATTAATTTTCATTACATTTTTCTTTCTCTTATTTTCAATTATACAATATTTCATAAAATAATATTATATGTAAATCGAAAAAATTTCTTTATTTTTCAATCACTCATTTTTAAAAAAAACACTGTTTTACCCATTTTTATTTCTACAGAATGAGGGCTAAATTTCAAATTTCCATCCAGATTTACATTAGTCATTTAAAGGGGAAAAAAATGTATGTGTAATGATTCTGATTAAAAAATTTGAGTTCCATAATTCTATTAAATGTGAAGTGTTCAAGATTTATTATTTTAACATTTTAATTTTTTAAACAAAATCGTTAAATATGTTAAACAATTGAAGTTGACTGGGTAAACAAGAAGGGGAATGAACAATGAACGTGGTCAGGTTCGAAAACTGAGGGATCTGCATGGGAAAACGTAGCATGGCAACAATTTTTTGGTAGAAGAAAGAGGGGTGAACGTGGGCAGTATAGTGAATTGGGATTGAAGGGATTATTGTCTGAGGTGTTGTATTTGTATTGTATATTAGTTTGCAAGTAGATTATAAAAAATAATTAAATGAGGCTTAAGATGAGGAAAGATGCTTAATGAAGACAAGGCAAAATAAGTGAAACAAGAAGTAGGTGTCGGCCGGAATACAATGTTTAAGCACGTTCGGTTTAACTTAAAAAACATAGAAGTTACTTTTAAGTAACTTAATTTTATTAAGAAGGGAAAGTATTTTTTTTCCTTTCAAACTTACGTATTTAGTTATAAGAATACCTTTATGCTTAGCAAAACATGCTCTTAAAAAGTAAAGTTATTTTTAAGAAATTTTTTATCTTCTAGTTTTCTTAACTAGGAAAAAATAGATACTTATTTTGAAAGTAGTCTTAGGGTCTGTCTGGTAACGATTCTAGGCAAATTTTTAGAAAAATTTTGACCGTTAATGGACCCCACATTTGCAAGAAAAGTGGCCAGAAAAGGGACAGTTGCAGCAGCCGCCTTTCAAAAATCATTTGAAAGCATAGTCGGTTTATGAATCAAGACTTTTTCGGGGAGTATGACCTTTCCAGGAAGGTCTAGGTCTCACACCAAGATAAGGCCAACAGAAGAATTTTTGCTTATAATTCGGCAAGAATCCCTTTCAGATAGCACCTTACACTCGCTACTTATTTTTAACTTTGATGAGTAAAACGAATATTTATTTATTGAAAACTTATTTATTTATATTTAAGCTTGTAAGTAATTGTTTTAATTTTACCCAAACTTGTGTGTCCTTTAAATATTAAAATTTGCTAATGCGTAGCTTTTCAGTTTTCCATTTCCATTTTGCCCTACGATATTTCGAAACGGAAATAAGAATTGATCTTTTGTAACTGCCACGTATAGGAACATTAATTTGAATACCACGATGGAATAGAAACTAGAATTAAATTACTACTGTATATATATAAGAACCCTTCGATACTTTCAAAATATACTTATATATCACTCATATCTATCTGTTTATAATTTAAGCCAATTATAATAATTTTTGAATCCTTCAAAAAGTGATTATTTATTTATATGTATGCACCGGCAGACCTACATGGGATCATGTGAAAATGACCTCACAATTTTTTGAATTTTCTTTTTTTCTTTTTCCTTGCTTAAAACGTAATTTTCTATTAAAGTAATGAGCCAACCCAATTAATTTCCCTAACCCAATGCCCCAAAAGCCCCAACCCAAATCCTATTGTAGTAGCATATGATCTTATTTTCGTTAATGATACGTTGTTCGAAAAAAATTCATTTTTGATCCCACAGTTCAAACTGCCTGAATTCGTCCCTGTACGATGTGTGTTTGCAAAAGTCTATCATATATTTGTGTGTACAAGACTACAAAAGTAGTCACCCTCGATAGTCATAGACGTAATCTTTTATTTTGTTTTTTTAGCTTAGCATACATTGAACCTAAAATCAAGAAGACCTATTAATTAAACGACAGAACTGTAGATTCACACAATCTTCAGTTAAAGTCCATAAAAAGATCCAGATTATAAGATTAAAACTCAGTCATGTGGATATTGGGATTATGGTATCTTTTAATTTAATCACGTTTAATTTTAATCTGTTGGGACAACCCAATCTCAATAGATTTAGTTGTTCCAACTCTTTGAGACTAATCAATCATCATCCGAATCTACATTTGATCATCAGAATATTGAGATACCTACAGCTGTAAACCTAATCTTCGTTGTAATTTTGTGGAGGTTTTTTTTTTTTTTTTATTGGGAAAAAAATTTTTTTTTTTTAATTGGGAAAAATTCATAACTAAGAGGTTAAGTATCACTCATTTCAAAAATAAGAACAGATGTTTCAAATTTCAAAAATCAGATACTTATTAAAATTTATTTATGATTTAATTAATTAATTATATATTTAATTAATTAAATATATTGAGGTCACAGATCTATACAATTTGATTACAACTTAACTATTTAGTTAATCACATATTATTTTTCGATCAAAAATCAAAATTTTTATACGTCACAAATTATTATAAGATCACAATTTAAAAATTTTATAGATCACAATATATTCATCGATCACAAATCAAAAATTAATAGGTTACAATTTATTTATTAATCACAAATATTATAAGTCACTACTTATTAGACAGTTACGAATTATCAATTTTTTAGGTCAAGCATTTTTTTTTATCACAATTTATCTTTTTCATTGGTCACGTATTGTTTGTTGATAATGGATTGACCAATTTAATGATCACGATTGTCTAGAAAATGTGTGACTACCACTAACACCTAGCGACCACCACCTCGCCACTACCTCCACCACCACCACCACAACCATTGCCGCTAGAACCACCATTACCATCTCCCAACAGCAACACCATTGCGACCATCACCCACCACCACACTGCACACAACACCTCCACCAGAGCCACACCCAACATCACATAGCAATCGATCGACATCATTGACATCGCTAGAGCTACAACCATGTTGACATCACCATCGCACACAAAACACCATACCCACAGCACCACAAACGTATACCCAAATCGCACTACACTACATACCACACCGCAAACGCACATCCTCACCAGATCCAATTGTTGAGAATCTACTTAACATTCGCAGCAGAAAATTAAAATAGATTTCGATTCCCATCGGGAATCTCTTTGTGTTTAGATAGAAATTGTGAAAAGATTGTACTTTTTCCATATCTGCAAACTTGTTTGCTATTCTTTTCATTCCAACAATCTTGATTCGCCACCCACAGCTATTCAATTGTCCAGCCTCCAACGGTGATCCACACAGAGAACAGATTGCAACTACTAGAGTTTTCTCCTCTTGTGCTAGCAAGAAATTACGAGAAAACTATATGGATTGAAAACCCTAGTCATGTATTTATATAAGCCCAAACGGGTCTGGCTTGGTCTAGTCCAATATTTAATTAATCCATTTAATTAAATTTGGTCAGTGAATTAATTAATCAAATTAATTAATTCGAGCCTATAAATAATCAACCCAATTAATTAATTTATCCAACGATTGTTAAATTAATTAATTGACAAATTGCAATCTTCCAATTCTCTTTTGTGTGTGACCCATCAGGTTCCCGATCACGATACCTAACGACATAAAATATTATTTTGATCTAATCAAAATTGATAAATTAAAAAACACCATTTTAATTTATTACCAATCACGCTCTCCGTCCCAAATTAACATCTAATAATGTGTCATGGCAATACATGTAACGAAAAATGTTGCGTAATATGGTAAAACCAAACTCATTCGTTTACCGTGAAACTATAATCCCTTAGTCAATATGATCCGATCAATTACGAGATATGGAAGTATGTCAATCTCAATTATTGATCATATCTTTCACTCCACTATTAAGTCAATATAAGTCGAAAACTCTTTTTCGACTTATAAGTACACCTTGACCAAGGATTTGATTATCAACTTAATTGAATAAAACGCAAATCATAATCTCTTATTATCTAAAAGTGACGAATCCTCTATTGGTCATTCACAACTTTCATATGATTCTTGACATACCCGAACGATGGCGTATTAGCGGCCCTTGGCAGAGTAACATCCAACACCGTCAAAGCATGACCGTCCTCATATAAGGTACTATGACGACCTCAAGTCAAAAGGACCAATCCCACTACCGAACGTTAGAGATTAACCACTGACACTCAGATAGTTATCGATGTGGAATCTCTCGACGGGTCTCCAATGTTTTGTTCTATAACAAAACATCCACATGTTCATTTAAGTGTCACCACACTTTAGCTTGTGAGATCAGCTACTTACTTCACAGGTAAGAAATGTCACACGTGATGGTCTATTCGTAATAACGATATCAGTATCTCGTTATTACTTACGACCACGGACAATTTAAGATTCAGTCATATGTGATTTGTATCTCACAATCACAACTCCTTGTGATTAACAAATTACGAAAATTTGAATCTACGGACTCTATTATTTAATTTAATTGTTTATTAAATAGTAGATCTGCCATTAATTGCATTAATTATATATCAAAAGTATTTATGTCCAAGATTGATTGGACCTAGGGCATAACACTTACACCAATCATCACCACCACACCACACCACACCGCACACAACACCTCCACCAGAGCCACACTGAACATCGCATGGCAATCGATCGACATCATTGACAACGCTAGAGCTACAACCACGTTGACATCACCATCGCACACAACGCACCGTACCCACAGTACCACAAACGTACACCCAAACCGCATCGCAAACACACATCCTCACCAGATCCAATCATCACCACCACAACCACACATCACCAGATCTAATTGACCAAGAGCACTGTGACATTATCCATAAACTAGATCCCAATGACTATAGTCGCAATGGCATCATCACGATGGCTGCAAACCACCAAAGCCATCAAACTCTGCAGCGAATCACCACGCCATTAGCAATGCCACCCGGGCACGGTAGCGCCTAGGAATGGTGATTATCGTCGTATGAAGTCCAGTAGAGAGACGGCTTTCTTGCTTATTGCGATATAAAGAGGAACCATCACCATATCATGGAGTAGCAGATCACAATAGTGTCATCGACAATGTGCTCTCCATAAACGGCTTCCGATAGTTGCAATGGAGAGGATAGAATGTGGGATAGAGAGAGAAAATATATAATTAGAAAGTGAAAATTATTAGGGTTTTAGGGGTGGTTGGGTATAGGTTAGGTAGGATGAATATGTATATTTAAATTTGTAATATAATTAGTAATATTTAAAATTTTAATTACTATCTGATTTTTGAAAAGAAAACTTTTAAATCTTAATTTTGAACTGAAAAGTTTAAAACTCTTGTTGGCTTTAATTTCCGCTATTTAATAAGTATTTGGATAATAATATTCTTTTAAGGTTTTCTTGATTAGTAACGTAAGATTGTTGACTAACTGCGGCCTCCAGCAATCATGTTAGGCTAAGCTTAAAAATTTGGAATTATGCATGAACATCATACATTATTTACCATAATCTGTGTAATGTACAATGGATGGAGTGAAGAAGATGAAAAGCTTGAAGCACCACTCCTCTTGAAAGTTCATTTTCTTTTGTTATGGCTTATACGTCAAATTAATTAAAAGAATGAGTTTTGACAGGTTGAGGGTCATAAATGATACAAATTTTATATAGAAATGTTCTCGTTGGAAATAAAGTTTAAATGAATAATCAACTTTTTAGTCATTCATTACGTATAATATTTTCCCACGTACCAAAGCTACACTTCCCGATGAGGGGAGGCTAATATATTTCGTATATTGCAAATAAAGAATTAGGGATAAAAATTAGATAGAAGGAATTAAGAAGAAAAACAAGTTTATATCTTGTTCATTCTCTTGTATAATTTTTTCTAGTAATGCCTAACAAACATGTACTTAGATTATTTATTTAAGTGAAACATTATAAAAAAAGGGTCTATATTACATTGTTACATCTTAAAACAACGTGGTATAGCAAGAGATTTTGAGAGAACAATGTTGGTCATCGCCAGAAGACTGGTCATCGGCAACTAAGATATTTTATTTATTTTCATATATATAATCAATGTCTTAATT
This sequence comes from Olea europaea var. sylvestris, assembly GCF_002742605.1. Classification (NCBI taxonomy): domain Eukaryota; kingdom Viridiplantae; phylum Streptophyta; class Magnoliopsida; order Lamiales; family Oleaceae; genus Olea; species Olea europaea. The sequence continues at coordinate 85,927 of NW_019254380.1, forward strand.
TCCTTTTCTTTTCTTCCAAATTATATTCTTCACTAAAATAATTAAATACATTTAAAAAGTATAAAAACTTTGTGAAATAAACCTAATTATTATAATCCAAACTGAATACAAAAAGGATTTGCCCAAAAAGTTGGAGGCTGCCATTCATGAACTAGGAAGTAACTTGGTGTCATGTTGACTGAATCGAGTTAAAAAAAATTGGAGGACTAAGTCTTTCCTCGAAAATTCCTTTTCCTAGGTCAATTTAATATTTTAATTACATTTCTTAAGCCTCCAATAGTGTTTTAAGTTTGGAAGGAACAAGGTTTTCACTCCTCTTTATTTTGTATGTGACGTGTACAATTTTTGTATGACCCAATCATCCACAACTTCTTGCTCGAGGTCATGATAACCTCAAGCACTCGACTAAGGCTAGAACATCCTCGAGTTTGTGTGATCAAGCTTGAAGTCACTCTCTCCTTAGACCAGAATATCCTCGGACTCGTATGAGTGAGCCCGAGCCTGAAGCCCTTGGATATCTCATGTCTCTCACTATCCTTTTTCCTCTCTTTCTATCGGGATATTCCCAATTTGGGTATCCCCAAGGATCACCCCCGATGATTGAGCTCAAGGTATTTTGACCTATGTGACTTCCTTCGTAGAGTTGAGGCTCCTTGGGTAGTGTGCATAACCCCAATGAGGTGATTTGATCCATTAACAAATTAACTTATGTTATTAACATAATAGGACTCTATCCTCAGATTTTTATACTTATCCAAAGACTTTAACGCACGATTCCAATTAAATTACAACTCCTAGGTATGTAAGACTCCCAATCACTTCACAACTCTTTAATCAGATAAGAATGCTCAATTATTATCCTAGTAGGAGTGCACTACTTAATTTTACTAGGAGTGTACGATCCACCTCTATAAATACAAAGTTTTGGATCATTATTCTGGTACGTTTTTTACTTTCAATTTAAGTCCTACGCTAATATTTTTTCCTCTCACTAAACTTAAGCATTGAAGAGACGACGAGGTCACACCTCCTTTTTTTCAGGTACCGAAGATTTTGTTCGTGTATTTCTTTTGTCCTCAAGCTTAGGAAACTACGGGTGCAAATTTTTGGTAATATCAATATCTATAGTAAGGCAGCTCCACCATCGTGGTTAAACAACTAAACATTAAACCCAAATCTTGGAAATCGTAAAAAGGCTGAACATCGATATTAGGGGTGTTAAGAATAGAGTTTTTCGTAGTGTTAGTAACATATCGAGTTCTATTGCTTGTCCTTAGGGATGTCAACGAGTCAAGCCGGCTCGCAAATTGAAATTTTAGGCTCGGGCTCTGCTCGAGTAAAATGATCAAGCCTTTTTTTTGGTCTCGAGTCGGGCCGAGTAAAAGCTCGGTCAAAAAAAAGCTCGACCTGAGCTTTCGGCTCAGGCCTTTCCGAGCCGAGCTGGGCAGGCTCGGTGTTTTGCTGAATTATTATTATTTTATTTTTTTTAATCTATAAACATGGCAACTGGTTGCTGCCATGCCAGCTGCCTTTAAAATTTTTTTTTTTTGTATATATATATATAGGCTTGTAAGCCCTATTCGGTGAGCCACACGAGCCGCCTCGGGCTTTGCCCGGTACCCCAAAATGAGGCTCAACCCGAATCTTGGCTCGGTTCTTCCGAGCCTTGAGCCATGCGGGCTCGAGCCAAGCCACGAGCTACTTGAGCCGACAAATCCGATTGACATCCCGACTTGTCCCTGTTAGAATGCTAATGTTAGTAACCGATTGAGCTTATTTTAACTTTGTCATCGAATTATTCTTAGTTCAAATGATCAATAATTTTCTTTTTTACTTTTATTTTAATTAGTCATATCAACATTTGCAGTAATTGAGTGAATAGGATGCTTAAGTTTAGTTATCCATTCAAAACTGTATCTTATTTAAATTTAAAATTCGAACAATTGAAGCAGTTTCTCCATCTCCTTGTGGTCCAACCGTCCAGATAGCTAATGTTAGATAATTATAGACTTCCGAGGTTGGTGAACAAGGACTGAATATATAGAATCAAAAGATATTTCACTTACAGGCAAAAGCAAAGGAGAATTTTCGTGGTAAATATGTCACACTTTCGCCTAAACAGTATTTTAAAGAATCATCTTACAGATTGCATATGTTTCAAAAGAATAAGTAACTCCTCTTAATCTAGAAAGATATTAGGGCTCGAAAGCTAGAATACATAAGCTTTCTTTTGCACTAAAAGGTCAATTTTAGTACTCGGGACCCTAAACTACTCAGGGGGTCTCAAGTAAATTCAAATGGGGGCTAGATGGGGAGAAATATGGAGAAAATTTCTAGTACTCTTGCCTCTATTTACTGGACGTTTTAGATCTCAATTATTTAATACACACATCAATTAAATAGTGATAAGGAGCACTATATTGAGTACTCCATACTCCGGGAATAATCAAAGATCTTGTACAAGAACAGCAAGTCAATATGTTGCAGTTTTGTTGAAATTTAATCTAAGATTTGCTACTTTATTAAGTTATCACTCCATATTTCTTTGATTCATGCAGTATGTAAATAGTATACTGTCTTCATGGCTTTCGTCCATCTTTTCAAGATTTTTCTATATAATTGAAAAACAAAAACTTGTATCTCAATTTAAAAAAGTTAAACAAGGCTTGCCTCGGCCAACTTCTTCGGTTCTCTTGCAGCCAATAACTCGTAATCATGCAAAGTGTTTAAAGAGATTGAAGTTTGGATATAAGGTTTGATCGACTAATGTATGCAATGGCTTGGGCGCAAAGCTTTCCTAATAGAACAATACCTTCCATCGAAGCCAAGTACTTTTGCGTTGTGTAATCACCAGCTAAATAAAATCCTTTTATAGGAGATCTTTGTAAGGGACGACAAGGTTCAAAACCAGGTGCAGTTTTATAGATAGACCTAGAGGAGAGAAGCTCCGTCTGAATTTAATGAATGGGAAGTGCTGAACATGATAGTATGATGAGCAAGATTTTAGTTTATTTTTACTCTTGAATATTGTCCAATGTTATGCAAACCTCCATACAAAATTACCATAGTGCACGTTCAGCATGCTTTAGTAGACAAGATTCGACAAGATAATGAATGAGAGTTTAGTTTCTTTTTCCTCTTTAGTACTGTCTAGTTATGTCCACTTGTATCCGTTCATCCTGACCAAAATTTATTATTGTAACTGATGTCCAATACAACAAAAAATCTGTCTTATGAAACAACAAAACAGAGAAAATGAAAAGAAGAAGAATTATTTTTCATTGAATCACAAGATATATAGTTATACAAGTATTTTCCCATAATTGTGCTAATATATTCTAGGCAATCAAATTATAAGAGGAATGTAATAATGCTACAGTTAATACATCATATATTGGTCCCATGAATGTTGGGATATTATTGACTTTCCTAACACTTCCCTTCAAGTTGGAGAGTGAATATTAAGAACTCCCAACTTACGTATCATCATTGAGAATGCTTCCTTTTCCAATGGCTTGGTAAAAACATCTGCAAGTTGATTAGCAGAAGAAACATATTTGGTTACCACCGAACCATCTTGTATTTTGTCAAGAATAAAATGACAATCCATCTCTATATGTCTGGTTCTTTCATGAAAAACAGGATTGGCTGCTATGTGGAAGACTGCTTTGTTGTCGTAATACAATAATGCTGACTTTTGATGTAACATTCTCAAGTCTTTTAGCAATGAGCGTAACCAAGATAATTCACAACATGTACTTGCCATGGCTCTGTATACAGCTTCTGCTGAGGATAGAGATACAATTTGCTGTCTCTTTCTTTGCCAGGAGATAAGAGAGGATCCCAAAAAGACACAATAAGCCGTGGTGGATTTATGAGAAGTTGGACAACTTGCCCAATCCGAATCACAAAAGGATCGTAAAGACAAATCATTCTGAGAAAGGAAAAACAAACCTTGTCCTGGTTTATTTTTTAAATAACGCAACACACTTCCATGTGTGGTTTGCATGGTGCATGCATGAATCTGCTTAGAACATGTACTAAGTAAGTGATATCTGGCCGGGAAATTGTCAGATAAATTAGGTGTCCAACAAGTCGCCTATATTGAGATGGATTTCCAAGCAACTCACCTTCATCTGAGAACTTTATGTTTTGTTCCACTGGAAAGTCTACGGGTTTAGCTCCCAAAAATCTACTATCCTATAGAATTTCCAAAGTGCATTTTCTTTGTGAGATGGAAATACCTTTCTTTGAATGAGAGACTTCAATGCCCAGAAAATATTTCAAATCACCTAAATCTTTAATCCGAAAATGATTATGCAGAAATTGCTTAAGAGTAGATATGGCAGTGAGATTATTACCCATAATAAAAATATCATCAACATATATTAATAAGGCTATAAATGATTTTCCCTTTCGACATGTGAACAATGAATAATCGGCCTTCGATTGAACAAATCTAGCAGCATGGATAGATGTAGAGAACTTGGCAAACCATTGATGAGAGGCTTGTTTTAAGCCATATAATGATTTGTTGAGGTGACACACTAAGTTCTCCCTCTTTCGCTGAAAACCAAGAGGTGGAGACATTTAAATTTCTTCATGGAGATCACCATGAAGAAAAGCATTATGGACATCAAGTTGGTGAAGAGACCAATTCTGGGAAGCTGCTAAAGCCAATAAACAACGGACAGTAATCATTTTAGCAGTGGGAAAAAAGGTGTCATGATAATTGATATTTTCAAGTTGTGTGTAACCTTTGGCAACCAGACGAGCTTTGTAACGCTCAAGAGTACCATCTGAGTTGCGTTTTATCTTATAGACCCAACGACAATTAATAGACTTCTTGCCAGACGGAAGAAAGTAAGAGACCAAGTGTGTTGGCTTCCAAAGCAGCCAATTCAGATTGCATTGCTTCTTGCTAGTGGGGATGAGAAGCTGCTTCAGCATATGAGGTAGGCTCAATATCTTGACTAGCGGTAGCAATAAAAGAGCGATGCTGTGGTGAGTAACGATGATAAGAGAGAAAATTACAAAGAGGATACCATGTACCTTCTGGTAGACCAGATAACGAAAGCGACAATGATTTGGGAGACATCAGTTGGTTGCAAACAAAATCACGCAAAGCCGCTGAAGGAGCATGAGATCTTTGAGAACAATGCAAGGCTCATGCAGATAGAGGACTATTAGGAGTGGGAGGAATAGGATCTGAAGTAGGGGCTGATGGTGGTGATTGTGTTGTTGGTTGAGCATGTAAAATGGAATTTGTAGAGGTAGCATCCGAGACAACAACAGGAATGACATATGCTTGATTTTTGGTAGTGGATGAAATAGACTTATAGGGAAAAATATTCTCATGAAAGACAATGTCATGACTGTTAAACACCTGATGAGCATCAAGGTCATAAAGTTTGTAAGCTTTCTGGCCAATTGGATAACCAAGAAAAATACATCTTCTGGCACGAGGAGCAAATTTATGAGAAACATGCACATCGGTAGCATATGCAAGGCAGCCGAAAACCTTAAGATGAGAATAAGAAGGAATTTTGCCATAAAGGTGTTCGAAAGGATTTTGACGAGAAAGAATTGGTGAAGGCAAAGATTAATGATATGGACAACAATGGAAACACATTCTACCCAAAAAAGTAAAGGAAGATGGGCTTGAAATCGAAGGGCTCGTGATGATTCAAGAATATGTCTATGTTTGCGCTCGACAACCCCATTTTGTTGAGGGGTATAGATGCAAGAATGTTAATAATTATTGCCTTTTTGTTTGAAAAAAATCCTGCATAGAAAAAAATTCCCCTCCATTGTCAACCCGAATGTTGGCTATAAGAGTACTGAATTGCGTTTGGACAAAAGAAAAAAATTAGCAAGTAAATGTTGTGTTTCACTTTTATGATGCATGAAAAAAACCCATGTAAATCAAGAATAGTCGTCTACAATAGTTAAAAAATATTTAGCACCAGAGAGAGAGGGAACCTTTAGGGACCCCAAAATGGATTAGTTCAAAAGGTTTAATTGACGAAATTGAACTAGTAGAAAAAGGAAGTCGAGTTTGTTTTGCAAGTGCGCAGACATTGCAATTATTATTGAACTGGAAAGGGAAATTTAACAAATTTTTGGCCATAAAATTTAATCTAGAGAAAGATAAATGCCACAATTGACAATGCCATAAATGTGTGGAAGAGGTGACTGGAGAACATGATGAATGAATAGTAATGGCTGCCGCAGATTGTAGTTTATGTTTTGGTTTCTCTGCTGCCATTGCAACCAAGTAATATAGCCCATCTCGTTGTTTACCCAAACCAATCGTAGTCTTCGTCATCAAGTCCTGCAAAATACACCAGTAAGGGAAGAAAGTTACTGAACAATTGAGGTCTCTCGTAATTCGACTTACAGACATCAGATCAACTTTACACGATGGCACACCAATCACATTTTTTAAACAAAAAAATGAATTCAAAGGTAAGTTTCCAATAGATATGATTGGAGCCTGTTCTCCACTTGGCATAACAATTGGTGGCAAAGAAGTATTCTCTATATTATTGACAAGTAAAGTTGGAGATGAAGTAATGTTGTCCGTTGCACCACTATCGATGATCAATTGAGATTGAGATTGTGACAAACCTGAGGAAGTATTAGTAGTATTTGCTTTAGGATTGACAGATTGTGGTGTCCCTTTACCATTCATAATGGATAGTATTTGCTGAATTCGTAAATCAGGGAGCCCATTCATCATTGATTAAATTTGCTGCATCATTGGACCATCTTTGACACTGTTAACAGAAGACTGATGGATGCTGTTGTGCTTAGAATGATTGGACCTGGTTGATACATGTTTTGAGTGTCCTAGTGGATATCTATTCAACTTCCAACATTTTTCTCGTTCATGATTGTCTTGATTGCAGTAAGAGCAATGCAAAGATTTACGATTAGATGAGTAGGATCAAGAAGAACTTTGTTTATGTCGAACAGCCAGAGCCACTGGTTCATCCCTTCTAATGACCATAGCCGAGGCCTCAGTTGTCTCAAGTGTAGCACCTAAGTTGCGCTATTTCTCTTCCTGTGTAATGGAAGAGTAAGCTTGGGCAACATTAGGTAATGGATTCATCAAAAGAATCTGTCCTCGAATAGCACTTAAGACTCATTGAGTCCCATAAGAAATTGCATCAATCTGCGTCTCTTACTGTCTGCACCACAAGAGCAAATAGTGTCATTATATGAGCCTAGTTCATCCCACAAATTTTTAAGCTTTGTGTAGTAGGCAGCAACAGTCATCTGGTCTTGAGAAAGACAAGCAATATCCCTCTCAATCTGAAAAATATGAGAAGCATTGATTTGAGAAAAATGACCTTGAAGATCTTTCCATACCTCCTGGGCAGTATTTGAAAAAATAACACTCTCTGCAATATCTGGTGCGAGGAAATTAAGAATCCATGATAGCACCATTCGTCGCATCTTTTCCACGATGCATACTGTGCTGGATTGGCTATGGCTGATGACACTTTAGTTGTTCCATCTACAAAACCTAACTTGGATTTGGTGTTCAAAGAGATGACCATGGCTCTCTTCCAGGTTGAATAATTATCCCCATTGAGGGGTTTGGAAACAAGAACCATTCCAGGATGATTGGAGTGGTGGATTGAATAGGAATTTACGATATCTTGCCAGCCTTCATTCAAAGGCTGCTCATTTGCCATGTTCAGGGATTAAAAAATAAATAAAGAAGGAAGAAAGCTAGGGTATCGTTCCCTGCTCTGATAACATGAAAAGAAGAAGAATTATTTTTCATTGAATCAGAAGATATATATTTATACAAGTATTTTCCCATAATTGTGCTGATCTATTCTAGGCAATCAAAGTATAACAGGAATGTAATAATCCTACAATTAATACATCATATATTGGTCCCATGAATGTTGGGATATTATTGAATTTCCTAACAGAAAAAGTTTTCATGTAGAGAGTTGAATGCCGTCAGTCATCATCAGCTAGTGTATGACCATATTTACATGAAATATAAAGATCTTATCATAACCAGTAAAAGGCTAAAGCAGGAGATTGCTACCGTAAATATCAATTCATATCTAACCTTGGAGTTTTAACAACATGGTACTTCATTATTTTTGCTTTGGTCTGATCAGAAGAAATTTCATCAGGAAAGAGTTATTTAAGTTCTTTCATCGTGGCATCAATAATTTCTCTGTCACTACGAGAGATCCATTTTTCTGCAGGTGTGAAGCAATTTTAACAAAATCCGAGTAGGAACAAAGACGACATATATTTCTCCATCACGAGATCATATATAAAATAGAAACCACTCAAATTGTGTGAAGCACTTTTAAAAACATTTGCATAACACAACCGCGGCATGACAAAAATATATTCTTGAATGAATTTCTATGGCAATTACAAAAATAATGCAAGCTTATCTTTCCTCCTGTTGACAGTAATAATAAAGATCAAGCTAGTATAAAAATCGTAAAAAATGCGATAATATGCTCTTGGTACCTTACAAGTTATAGACATGTCAGCATACACACTAAGAAGTGAACTCCTGCATTAAAAGGAAAAAAGTAAAAAAGGTTAATATCAGAATTAGGCAGATAAGTATTAAACTACTAGAAGAAAATAATTCAACTTGGATATGATGAAATGTTTTCTTGTAGCCTACAATATATACCACAAAGAGCATAAATATTAGTAAATAAATAAGAATTTGTCGGATGGTTGATAATTATCGTCTATACATGTGACTGTAAACATGATTTTAGCTTCTTTTTTTCCCGTTATAATGTCTAATGCTATACATTTGTCCCTACTAAACATACCATAAGTTTATTAGTTCTTGTCATTAAATTCTCACAGAAAATGATATTGGATAAGTACAAAATATGTAGGTAACTACAGAATCGAGGGTGGTTATCCTAAAAGCTATTAATTTGAGATAAATCTAATAAGATTGAACACAGAATGATTTGCAACTCACAAACAACACTTGTGTAAAAATTATTTAAAAAAAAAAAAGAATCGGTAGGTTTAAAATCAGTGGAACATGAAAAGTCGTGTGTACACACTATGCTAGATCTAAGTAAAATTGAAATAATAATATACTTTAGTAGAACTAAATGTTTATGAAAATGACCTGCTGAAGAGTAGATGATCATACATGTTTTTCAGTTTTCTGTCAAACCTGCAATTAAAATGGAACCTTCAAAATCAAACGAATAAAAGAAATCCAAATATCAAGGGAGGGGGCAAATTAATCCTAGCTTGCATGAGATAATGACTATAATTTTATGAGTATATTCTACATTACTCAATTAGATCATTCTATGTAGAGAAAATAACCGTCAAATAAAATAAAAAAAGATCCAGAGCACGTGAACAGTACTCTTATACAAATTCAAAGATATGTAAACTGATCATTTGAAGAACCAAAGTAAAAAATACAACACAGTAATTTTCGTATTGATTAGATATAGCATGTTAGAGATGTTACAACCATAAAACTCAGTTGTGTTGGGTTCTAAAAAGAAGATTGAATTATCAAGCCAAATAATAGTCAATATGAGAACTGTGTAGATAGCACCCAACGATGTACTGAGCAAAGTTCATAACTTGGTCTTGCTTCTTCAGTCACATGGTGTACATAATTACTGAAGGATATCAACAACGATGTAGGAGAGAAGAGCCTATTAAGGTCTCGTCCACCAATACAACTCTACATATTTGCTTTCTCATCTAGTCTTTAACGGTTATACCATCTTGAGCATCCACATAAGATTGTCCACCAATTATTGCTGGCAAGAGTCCAATAGCAAACTTGACTTTCTCTGCCCAAGTCAGCATTTCACTGTTCTTCAGGATTGCCCATATTTCTGCCAATTAAAACTAATCACGAAGGAAAAATAGAGTAGAAAAATGTGTTGTACATTTCATGAATCGATAGCTGCTAGCCCTTGCATACCACCTACAGACCCCTTATGCAAGGTATAGATGAAAACCCATAGT
>NW_019254380.1:98952-105114 GCF_002742605.1 Olea europaea var. sylvestris
CTCGAAGGAGATGGACTTCTTGGGCACCAATTCAAAGGAGTTAGTAAAAGAAGTGCTGGAGGCTCTTCCTCCAAAGACGGCTGGGTGGCGGTGGTCCACGATTAGTATTGGATCGAGGAATGGAGAGACCACACCACCTCCTGCACCGTCGAGGACTTGGTTGCGGCTAACAGTGCTTGTGTGGTCCGGGCCTCAAGCACAAGCATCCAACTTGAGGGCTTGGTGAAAGACCTCAATGCTAAGAGGGAGGACCTCGCCAAGTGCCTTGAGGAGGCGATGCAATATGGTGACGCAGTGAGGGAGGCCCAGGCCAAGGTCAAAGAAGAAGAGAGAGGAAGGAAGAAGGTTGAGGCCCAGCTGGCAACTGCCAAGGGGGACATAGAGCGGCTGAAGAAGGAGCTCTATGAAGTGGAGTGCCGAGTGGCTGCTATTGCTCGAAGAGTTGATCATGCTAATGAGCACCACCGGCTCATCACGGAGGCTCTGTAGGCCTCTAATAAAGAAAAGGCGGAGCTGAGGCAGAGGGTAGATGCCCAAGCTGAGGAGATCGCCTCTCTGAAGGAGGAGCTGAAGTCGGTAGGGGAGATGGCTGTACAGAACTTCATCGACCACTTCGAAGAGCACCCCCTGTACGACGACTTTGCAAACTTCTGGGCTTCTTAAAGCACCCAAGGATTATTGGGTCGGCTGAAAGAGGTCCATCCTACTCTGGAAATATCCTCGTTAGAGGCAGAGTTCGATGGGCCTACTGGATGTCGGCCTGATAGGTTCGTCGAGGATGCTCCAGAGGCTCCTGTGGCAGGCGAGGCGGAGGCCGGGGTGGAAGATGCCCCCGTAGAATAGAGTTAATCTTTGTAATGGCCTCGGCCTCTTTTGTAATCCAATTTCAAATTAATGAAATGAAATTTTTGTCAAGTATTGTCGCTTCTGCTTTTTTCATTGCGTTGAACCATTTACACTTGAGTATATGAATGACAATCACTTAAGTAAACATGAAGCGTCATTTACCAATAACCGATTAATAACAGAAGATCGGACTAATTAACAAATTGAAAAGCTGAGGTAACATTTTACTAGCCGACGTGACAAACAACTGAAGTATCATTACTTAGAGAAGTTACATTACTATTCACTAAGGCATTTTCAGCACTTAGTAAAATAGGGAAGTTACAAATGAGATTGGATCATGACACACATTTACTAGACCACATTGAGATCGAATTGAAACACAAGCTCATTATTGATAGTACTTCCTCAAATGTTCGATGTTCTATTGATGAGGCAATGTCTTCCCTGCCATATCTTCAATTTCAAAAGTGTCAGGTCGGGATTTCCTGCGGATGCGGAAAGGACCCTCCCAATTCAGTCCCAACACTTCGGACCCGGTTGGTTTTGATGATTGGAATACCCTTCTAAGGACGAGGTCCCCCAGACAAAGAGTCCGATTTCTGACCTTGGAATTTTAATAACGGGTCATCTTTCTATGATATTTTGCCAAGTTCACCTGGGAGGTATCCCTCCTTTCTTTAAGGAGGTGGAGTTCGCTCAATTGAGCCTCATCATTACTGATCTCACTGAAGTATATTCGGCGGTGCGATGGGATTTCTACCTCAATCGGGCTCATGGCCTTAGCTCCGTAGGTCATTGAGAAGGGTGTCTCTCCTGTTGTAGTTCGGTTAGTTGTTTTGATGGCCCAAAGGATGTGGGAAAGCTCATTGACCCAAGCCCCCTTCGAGGTGTCAAGCTTCTTTTTCAAGGTATGCTTGATAGTCTTGTTTACTGCCTCAACTTGCCCGTTTGCTTGTGGGTGATGAGGCGTTGAAAAATCCTTCTTTATGCCCAGTTCGTCGCATGAGTCTCACATTTTCTTGTTGTAGAATTGTCTCCCGTTGTCGAACACTAAGGAGTGGAAAATGCCGAACCTCAAAATGATGTTCTTTCAAACAAATTTTGTAGTATTCACCTCGGTGATCTTGGCAAGAGGTTCAGCTTTGACCCACTTGGTGAAGTAATCAATGGCGACAATGGCAAAAGTCACGCTTCCTCTTCCTTTTGGGAGTGGACCAATGAAATTGATGCCCCATTTAGCGAACGGCCAAGGGATGGTTACTACGGAGAGGCTCTGAGAAGGTTGCCTTTGAATATTTGAGAAGTACTGGCACTTGTCACATTTATGCACAAACTGGCAAGCATCCCTTTTCAGGGTCGGCTAGAAGTAGCCTTGTCGGATTACTTTGTATGCCAGAGCCGTTCCTCCGGAGTGATTCCCGCAGATTTCCTCATGGATTTCCCTGAGTATATATATGGCCTCTTTGCCAACTACACATCGGAGTAGTGGCGAGGCGAAACCTCTTTTGTAGAGGACATCTTCTTGTAGGACGAAGTGTGCAGCCCTTCTTCTTAACTTCCTTGCTTAGCTTCTAGAAGTTGGTAGTGAATGATCCTTTAGATAGGCGATGATGGTTTGCATCCATAATGGGGTGCCTTCTATCCATAGCACCTCGTCACCTCCGGATATGGAGGGCTTCGACAAGTGTTCAATGGGGACAACCTTTAGTAGCTCTGAATCCTTGCTGCTGGCCAGTTTTGACAGGGCATCTGCATGAGTGTTCTCTAGGCATGGGAATTGAATCAGCTCAAACCTTTCAAAATGAGGGACTACGTCCAGAACCAATTTCAAGTATGCAACCATGCTACTGTCTTTGGTCGTGAAGTTTCCATTGACCTGACTCACTACAAGTTGAGAATCGCTACTTGCTAGGAGCCTTCTGACCTGCATTTCCTTCACCAGTCTAAGGCCTACTAGAAGGGCCTCATATTCAGCAGCGTTGTTCGAGACTTTGAAGCTGAACCTTACTGCGCAATTTAGCTTGTGGCCTTCGGGGCTTTTCAAGACAATCCTTGCCCCGGAGCCAGCCTCTCCTGAGAATCCATCTACGAACAATTTCCATGTTGGGGGCTCAGCTGGTTCTATTGTCACCTCCATTTATGGGGTTTTGGCAAACTCAACCACAAAATTTGCAAGGGTCTTGCCCTTGATGGCATGTCGAGGTCGGAATGGTATGTCAAACTCACTAAGTTCGATCGCCCATTTTAGCAGGCGTCCTGATGCGTCTGTTCTCTGCAGCACTTGCTTCAATGGGAAGTTTGTGAGAACTTCAATTGAGTAGGTCTGGAAGTATGACCTCAGTTTCCTTGAGGGTATGATTAGAGCGAGTGTCAATTTCTCCATGTCTGGGTAGCATGTTTTAACAGGGAGAAGTGCTTTGCTGACATATTATATCGGTAATTGGTGCTCATTTTCTTCTCAGACTAGGACAGCGCTGATCGCCTCGTCCGAAACCGCCAAGTACAGTAGTAGTGACTTTTTTGGTTGAGGTTTTGACAACAGGAGTGCCTCTCCTAAGTGCTTGTTTAGCGCTTGGAAGGCTTCTTCGCTCTCAGAAGTCTATTGAAACTTCTTTCCTTACTTCAGCATATTGAAGAAGGGTAAGCTCCTATCTGTAGCTCTGGAGATGAAGCGACTGAGTGCAGCTATCCGACCATTGAGGCTTTGGACCTCCTTTGGTTTTTGAGGTGACCTCATTTCAAGGAAGGTCATTATCTTCGCTGGTTCGCTTCGATTCCTTTTTGGTTTACAATATATCCCAAAAATTGACCCGAAGCCACTCCAAAGGTGCACTTGAGGGGATTCAACTTCATTTTATATTTTCTAAGTATCTGAAAAGTTTGGTCGATGTGACTTACATGTTCGTTGGCTTGGAGGCTTTTGACTAGCATGTCGTCCACGTAGACCTCCATGGTTTTGCCAATGAGTTCGACAAACATCATGTTGACCAGCCTCTATTATGTAGCTCCAGCATTTTTCAATCCGAAGGGTATGACTTTGTAGCAGTACAGTCCTCTGTTTGTGATGAATGATGTAGCCTCCTCATCAGGTTGGAACATGGGTATCTGGTTATACCCTGAGTATGCATCCATGAAGCTCAAGAGTACATGTCCGGCGATGGAATCCACAAGTTGGTCTATCCTTGGAAGTGGGAAGCTATCTTTAGGGCATACCTTATTTAAGTTTGTAAAGTCCACGCACACCCTCCACTTTCCGCTGAGCTTCTTCACCAGGATCGGGTTGGATATCCATTTTGGATAGATAGCTTCTCTGATGAGGCCGCTGCGGTTAAGTTTATGTACTTCGTCTTTCAACGCCTCATACCATTCCGAGTTGAGGGTACATATTTTCTGCCTATTTGGGGCACAAGAGGAGTTGATGTTAAGATAATGGCAACTGATTCTTGGATCTATTCCCACCATGTCTTCATGCTTCCAAGCGAAGATATCCAAGTTCATTTTCAGGAAGCTCACTATTTCTTCTTTTGCTTCGGAGGATAGTGTCTTTCCTATTCGCAAGACCTGGCTGGTGTCTTCTGGGTTGGCGAAGAAAGTTTCAAGTTCTTCCATTGGGGTTACATTTACCTCGGAGTCAATTATCTGGGGATCTAATTCATTAAGAGGGTGCCCTTCTTCAGGGGCATCTTCCATGTCGACGTCTTCCTCCTGTTCGGATGTATACCGTTGTTCAGGGGCGTCGAGCATTTTCACGTCCAAATTGGGTTCACTGGCAACTTCAGTTATGATCACGTTAACAGTTCTGGGCTCTGACTTTCGCAAAGAGTTTAAGTAACATGTCCTAGAGCCCATTTGGTCGCCTCGTAGCGTAGCAATCCCATGTTAAGTTGGGAATTTCATACACAAGTAGTGGATGGAGGTGACAGCCCAAAGATCTTTCAAGGCGGGTCTGCCCAATACTCAATGGTAGGCTGATCCATGGTCTACCACCAAGAATTCCATGAAGTGTTGAACCACTAGTGGAGCTGAACACATCTCGACAGACAGAGTAATCCGCCCTCGTGGGACGATGCTGTCTCCAATAAATCCGAATAGTGGATCAGTCATGGGGATCAACCCATGTCCAATTTGCATCTTGTCGAAGGTGGAGCCGACTATATTCACCGAACTGTCATTGTCAACGAGCATGCATTTGAGCCAGTTTCTTACCACTACGGCTTTCACAACCAATGTGTCACAATGGGGGTGGTGAACTCCTTGTGCATCTTCTTGGGAGAAGGTGATTGGGGACATCCTATTGGCCTCTTGGGACTCGTTGACAATCTAAGTGAGCATTGGTGAGTCCGTTGCTTCCCTTGTGTAATTCCTTTGGGTGTTCCTAGTGTTGCTACTGATGTGAGGTCCCCCAATGATTGTGTCGATCTCCTTGATGATTTGGCCTCTAGAAAATGGGGTCGGATCCCTCTGTCTGGACTCTCCTCGGTCCCTTGATTCTCTTCTTCGGGGTGACTGCTCTCTATGCCTCCTCTTTTCCCTGTTCAGGAAGGCGGATCTGCGAGGATATTTGTTCCTCATGGAGGGATGTGGGTCGCTCCGATTTGGGCGTCGAGGAGCGTCTCTGCACTCGCTGGTGTCATGCCTATAGAGTTGGTGGAAAGTGCAAAACCTTGCCTCTTCCAAGGGCCTGTTTGACCTTTTTTTTATTACTATCAGTTCCTCCAGATGGCCCTGCTTCGCCAGGAAAATTCTCTTATGCCAACACTGGCACTGCATTTAGCGTGGCAGAAGCCAGTGCCTGTCCGGAGGTAGGAGCTATTGTATGACCTGCTTGAGTCCATTACTGAGTGACAAGGTGCGCTGGGGGTCCTCGACCTACCTGCCTTTGAGGCGGAGGGAGTCCCTGCATGGCAGGATTTCGGTGATCAATCATCTCTTCACTGACGATCTCAACTCTCATCATTTCTACCAGCTCGTCATAAGTGGAGGTATTTTTGCTACGCATATCCCTCCAGAACAAAGTGTTCATATTGAGGCCGCCTTTCAAGGTTGAAAGGGCTTCTCTGTCAGTGACCTGCTCGCAGTACGTGATTTCGTCTGTAAACTTGGCGAGATAGCTTTTCAGAGTCTACCCAGGGACATGCCTCATATCTTGTAGGCGTTGCACTGGGGCCTCTCCTTCTCTGCTTGAGAGGTACTAGTTCAAGAATGTCTTATTTTAACCCGACCAACTCTTAATGCTCGTGGGAGGAAGTCTACTGTACCATACTTCAGCAGCTCCGCCCAGGGTTAAGTGGAAGGCTCTGCACTTCAAAGCAG
>NW_019254380.1:113661-116162 GCF_002742605.1 Olea europaea var. sylvestris
AGTCGATGAAAAAGGAAAATATTAAGCGATACCTACTTGAGCATATGCATATTCTTTATCACGCAAATGTGCATCGATTTGTTATAATCTGTCTAATAGATATTAAGAAATTGAACTGTAATCTTGACGGTAACTATTTGGATGTACAGCCTCTGCTCTTAGGGTCATGTATGCTGCTTTGAATTCTCCACAGCAACTTACAAAATGGAGTGGGACTGCTGGGGATCCTTGTGGAGAATCTTGGAAGGGCATTACATGCTCGGGATCCAAAGTGACAGAAATGTGATTTCACTTGAACTAAATAGCATGTTTGATAGTACTGGACTGTATCAGTAAAGAAAAGAAGCTAAAATCTTGTTTGTTACTTTGTCGAGTACTATCGAATATTGCGTACCTACATTGTTGTTTCCCTGCAGATATTTCTCTTTCTAACCATGCAATTACTAGTACACCTAGTGTGATTCTCATATGCACATTTCTCCTTATGTCATTCCTATTTCTCAAATTCGCTAGTTTCTGACATGTTAACTTTTGCTTATATTTTTCTGAAGAAAAATATCGGGACTTCAGCTCAGTGGTAATACGGGATACCTGCTAAAGAGTTTGTCGTCCTTAACAACTTTGTAAGATGAAGGGCTTATTGCAATTTGCTGTAATACCTATGTATACTGATTCAATGATATATTGCAGCGATATAAGCAATAATAATCTTGGAAACCAAATTCCTTATGATCTTCCTCCAAATCTGCAGCGACTGTACGTCACATCTTTACATCTTGTTCTCTATTCTCTTTATTTTCTATCACGGTCTCATCTAACGTTTTACTTAAATGCAGAAATCTTGCTGGCAATGGCTTCAGTGGTGGCCTCCCCTATTCAATTTCTCTGATGCCTTCCTTGAAATACCTGTTAGTAATGCCTTAATCCCGACCATGCCAACCGAAAGTGAATAAATTAATAAATCAGGGACCAATTTCTGATTGAATACAATACTTCTTTCCAATTGCAGCAACGTCAGTCACAATCAAATTCAGGGTCAACTGAATGACATGTTTGGGTCGCTTTCTGCTCTCTCCACATTGTAAGCCAGCCTCCTGGTTCTCTCAAGACTTGGATTCATTTTCATTCTAGCATGGTTTGTAATGGCTAAATCACAGCATTGTTACAGTAAACCTGATCATGACTTGAGATGCGCAACACAAGAATGTTAGTTTTTTTTAATTTTGTGGAAAAGCGGTGAGTAATTGTGTTCAATCTACAGGGATTTGTCTTTTAATGGTATAACGGGTGATCTTCCACAGAGTTTACACTCGCTGACGAGTATGACTGATATGTAAGTTAACTTGTTGGTATCAATATTTATCCTTATATTGATCCTTCTTTGACGACCAACTTATCATCATGAAGGTCTCTGCAAAACAATCAGTTTACGGGTACCATCGACGTTCTTGCAAATCTTCCCCTTGAAAATCTGTAAGTTCTATTCCAAACATACGTACTGATTCACATATATAAACTATAACTGTGAAAGAGTACCATGAGCAGCAATCGATTTGGCTACTGAGCCAATGCATGTCCTATTATCTTCTAGGAATGTTGAAAATAACCATTTTAGTGGATGGATTCCGCAGCAGTTAAAAGACATAAATCTACAGTAAGTGTCACAGTGCTTGAATCATATATATGTTTGGGGGGTGGGGGTGGGGATGTTCTCTATGCAGATAATTTTTCATTCAAGTCCTGTATTTCATGTCACAGAATGGGTGGTAATTCATGGAGCTCAGGGGCGGCTCCTCCACCTCCACCTGGGACACCTCCTGCCAGCCGGCCTAACCGAAATCACAAGTCTGGAGGAAATAGTGGCTCTTCCCATGGGGGAGGTGATGGGAGCAAATCTGGTATAGGTGCTGGTGGTGTAGTAGGAATTATTATATCTATTTTGGTTGTTGGAGGTATAGCAGCATTCTTCATTATAAAGAGACGATCCAGAAAGCAATCCATGGATATTGAAAAGCCTGAAAAACAGCCTTTTGCTCCTTTTGCTTCGCAAGAAGTGCAAGGTGCATATGTTTACATTTGTGCATTAATATTACTTAGTGAATCAATGTCTGAAGCCATTTTGAGTCGCTTATTATTATCTTCACAAGAATTAGACTATTTAACAGATTAAAGAAATCTTGGTATGGCTTGTTTGCTAGGTGGACTGCACAACGTAGGACTATTTTAAAAAGGCAAAAGAAGCTAAAATATTGTCCACGCTGTACTGTCTAGTCCTGAAATATAATCTGTACCAGACATGCTTGTAATGTTTCACTCTCACATGGCAGTTGCTAGTTTATTATTAGGACTATACAGTTGCTACTTTATTACTTACGCATGGTCTGAATGCTGTAAATTTGAAACTTAAATTTCAACAGTATGACGCAATCTTCAATTTACAAGATCTGGTATCATCGTAATTGTGTATAAAATTGATCGACTTATTATTATTTTTTTTTAAA
>NW_019254381.1:0-1189 GCF_002742605.1 Olea europaea var. sylvestris
CATGGATACAAGGAATCGAGGTAATTCGGTTAGTACTGTTGGAACCCAATAGCATATTCAATTGCTCATTGTGTATTTTACGGTAACAAAGAGACTCTTTTACATATATTAGCTAAGTTCTGGGATTCTGGGGATCTGAACTCTGAATCTACTAGGAGGGTAAAGCTACACTGAATGTTTTGGAGTAAAAACTGTTGCTTATGGGTCTCTATAGTGTTATGAAAAAATATGTATATAGCTAAATTTGAGACGCAATTTGTGTACATATAATTTTCCTAGAATGAGAATCGAAAAAATGCGGTGTATTTTGGAAGCAAAATTTGCTGTAGTTGGTTTGTGCAGACACATTTTGAGGTTTTAATTTCCATAAGAAGTCTAGTTTTGCACTTAGTTTCCATAAGAAGTGTCAAGTACCGTCAAAGCTGTAGTGGGACTTTTTTGGGGTGGTTGGAATTTTTTTCATAACAACTGAAGTTTTGCATATTATTATGTATATCATTTATCACATTATTTCTTCTGTAGGCAAGAACAAGGGAATTTGCCATTGTTGTAAACATCTGGGCCACCAATTGTGGGATTCTCCAAAAAAGCAACGATGCCGAAATTGTTGTTTAGGCTTTCTGAGGTGGTTGGAAGTTGAAAAAAAGAACGAAAACATAGGAAAGTTATTCATATGTTGCAGTCGAGATTGAGGGTTTTTCACGTGGAGTAAGGTTTCCCCCGATGTATGGATATTATTACAAGACGAAGGACAATCTAGTGGTTCGAAAGACGATCTTGGATCAAGATGCATTTTGCATGGGGAAATGTAATTTGACACCTCCAGTTGACGAGTTGTCAAGTATGTTGGAACATTGCGCTAAAATTACTGAACAAAAAGATATCGAGATAAGCCTCAACATAACCATGCACAAGAGGAAAATAGAGGCCGAAGAGAATAGGGAACAAAAGTGAAGTGAATCATCCATCTATTGTACTCACGTGCTTGACGAGAATCAGTAGTTTATAATGTTGTAGTGATATAACGTTTAGTAGACTTTAATTCTAGTTGGTTGTTATGTTATTACCACTTCCAGTTGAATGTCCCTATAATGATTGTAGTTGCTGGATGTATGTACTAAATGTTTTTTAGTTTAATGTTGAGCAAATTTGGCAAGTAAGGTGTTATATTATCAAATGTTTTTAGTTT
>NW_019254382.1:0-1189 GCF_002742605.1 Olea europaea var. sylvestris
GAGCCAGTAATTGGCAAAAGAATAATTAAGGAGTCTTGAATAGACTTTAAGTTACAAAAGCAAATGGCGGACATTCAGGCCTTTAAAGCCAGACTGATGACTTTCAATAAGGAATGCAATGACAAGGCGAAAGAAGAGACAGCCCTAAAAGCGCTGAAGGATAAGTTGGCAGTATTCGAGTTAGAGCAAAGCATTGGCCGAGAAGTCAACAAGGAGGACTGTTTAGAAGAGGAAGTACTTACAAGGGAACTGGACGACGAAGTAATGCGGATCGCCAAACCTGGATACGCTCAAACACAAGACCCTCTGATCGAAGTAAATATTGGCAATGAAGGAGAAGATCCCCCAATGTTCATCAGCCAAATGCTCAACCAAGAGGTTAGTAACAAATTAATCGCTTTGTTAAAAGAGTACAAAGATTGTTTTGCTTAGGAATATAAACAAATGCCTGTTTAGATAGAGACTTGGTGGAACATAGGTTACCAACTAAGCCTAACTTTAAACCTCATAGGCAGCCTCCTAGACGTTTTGCTCCCAATGTGCTCCCTAAAATCAAGAAAGAGATAGAGCGATTATTGAAAGCAGGTTTCATTAGAACAGCCAGATATGTCGAATGGTTGTCCAATGTCGTGCCAGTACTAAAAAAGAATGGTAAACTAAGGGTGTGTATAGACTTTAGGAATTTAAACATAGCCACACCTAAAGATGAGTATCCAATGCCCACGGTGGATTCTTTAGTAGATTCAATTGCCGGACATGTCATGTATTCTTTCATGGATGGGTATTCAGGATACAATCAAATTTATATAGTTGAAGAAGACATACACAAAACTGCCTTTAGATGCCCTGGGTCTCTAGGATGTTTTGAATGGGTGGTTATGCCTTTCGGCCTAAAAAATGCAGGGGCAACTTATCAAAGGGCAATGAATTTAATCTTTCATGATATGATAGGCAAGTTTGTTGAAGTGTATGTAGATGACATAGTAGTCAAGTCCATTAAGGAAGAGGACCATTTCGAACAGTTAAGATGTTCGTTTGAGCGAATGAAGTAATATAAGCTAAAGTTGAATCCCTTGAAGTGTGCATTCGGTGTTAATACAGGGAATTTTCTTAGTTTCTTAGTACACAAGAGAGGGATTGAACTTGATAAAAATAAAGCGAAGACTATTTTAGAAGCCAAACCACCTAG
>NW_019254383.1:0-1189 GCF_002742605.1 Olea europaea var. sylvestris
CTAAAATTTCATCTAGTTATTTTAGTTGGTCTATTTCCAATCAAATTTGATTAAAATTTCACCTGAGTTTGGTTCACTGGCGCGCTTTTAATCAAATTTGACAAAAAAAAAATCATCTGCATTTTGTTTGTCGGTGAGTTTCCAATCAAATTTGTTAAAAATTTCTCATGGGTTCAGTTTATTGTCGCGTTTTCATTCAAATTTGGCTCAAATTTAAATTTGATTTTGTTAATTAACGGGTCTCCAGTCAAATTTGACAAAAATTTCGCTTAGGTTTAGTTCATTGACGGTTTTTGATCAAATTTGACTAAAATTTCATCTATATTTTGTTCAACGGTGGGTTTCCAATCAAGTTTGACTAAAATTTCACCGGTGTTTAGTTCATTGTCGTGTTTGTTACAAAATTTGACTAAATTTTGAGAATTTTGAGTTGAGTTTTATCATTGGCGCGTTTCCAATAGAATTTTACTAAAATTTCACATGGGTTTAGTTATTTGTCACATTTCCAGTCAAATTTGACTAAAATTCCACTTAGGTGTAGTTCATTGGCACGTTTTTAATCAAATTTAACTAAAATTTCATTTGCGTTTTGTTCATTGGTGGGTTTCCAATCAAATTTGATAAAAATTTCACCCGAGTTTAGTTCATTGGTGTGTTTGTAATCAAATTTGACTAAATTTTAAGTTGATTTTTATCATTGGCACGTTTCAAATAGAATCTTACTAAAATTTCACACGAGTTTAGCTCTTTAGCACGTTTCCAATTAAGATTTGACTAAAATTTGGTCTGAATTTTGTTCATTGGCACGCTTCAAATCAAATATGACTTCAATTTCACCTGAGTTTGGTTAAATGGCATGTTTTCAACAAAATTTGTGTAAAATTTCATCTAAATTTTTTTCATTAGTTCGTTTCCAATTAAATTTGACAAAAATTTCACATGGGTTTAGTTCATTGGTGCGTTCCCAAACAAATTTGACTACAATTTTACCTAGATTTTGTTAATTAGCGTGTTTCTAATCAAATTTGACTAAAATTTCACCTAAATTTTATGCATTTTCGCATTTCCAATCAAATTTGACAAAAAATTCATCTGCATTTTGTTCCTCGGCAGGGTTCCAATCAATTTTGGCAAAAATTTCTCATGGGTTCAGTATGATGTTGTGTTTCCAATCAAACTTGACTTAAAT
>NW_019254384.1:0-1189 GCF_002742605.1 Olea europaea var. sylvestris
AAAAAAAAAAAATAGTTATGTGCTTGTTGATCAATCATGCTGAATTTTTAGCAGTTTGTAGATAGTTCCTATTGTTTCTTCATTTCTGAATGTAAATTGCTTCTTTTATCTATAAAGGGAAATGTTTGATCAGAAAGAAACAATGTATCTATTATTGTATGGTAAGAGGGAATCTACAAATTAACCAATGGTTCTTGGCATTGAAATTATACCTGTTCTGAACGACTGAACCTTTATTATTTTTATCTGATAAGCTGTGAAATTGCTGTAAGTCTTGGAGCTCAAACCCTTAACATTGAACTTATAACATGCTTTCCTTAATATTCTTCTTTATATCGTGAAGAAATAGCCTAATATAGTTTTGGTGGTTGCTGTTCTCTTGAAGCAGTTCTTTGTTTTGAGCTGTGACTTAGATGAATGAATTATAAAGTTGCATAAATCCCTTTGTTGGTAGAGATTCTTATGTTATGGTTTAGTTGTCTGACTAATGATCTGTTAAGTTGAAGAATTGAAAATCATTTCGTCCAACCAATTACTCCGAATCTCAATCCGAAATTTTATAAGCAGCACTCAATTCATTTGATCCGATGCCTTTCTATTCCGTGTTTTCTTTAAATCTTGAATTTTGGCCTCCCGTCAGGATTTCTGAGAGCTTAAAGTTGGCATCATGCAAACTCTGGAAAAGGTCAGCGCTATTTCTATACATATTTCGCTCTCTTTGATGCCCGTGTCCATTTTTATCGCTTCATTGGCAGCTTTTCTCATTAATTTTACAAATCAATAAGGTTTATGCTATCAACTATTATGTAAAAGTTGTTGGTTTAAGTTTACTATTTGTCTCTAACCTGCACAGAGAGTTGATCTACTTTAACTCTCATTTTGTTATATCCATCTAACATAAAATGGTTGGATCCAAGAATCAGATTATGCTCTCTTTTTCTTGTATGCTATAATTCTTCAAAATATAATCACAATTTGAATGAATCTGAATTTGAATCTAGTTACTGGGAATGAGCTCATAATCGATATTTTTAATGAAGAAAATGTGTTTGACCACGATAATGATTAATTTCATGTACTTTTCAGACCATCACTAAGCCAAATTGTCCGATTATTATAGCACTCTGCAAACTGACAGCCATGGACCATTCTTGTGCCTGTTCTTTTTTTTTTTTTTTTTTTTTTTTTA
>NW_019254385.1:0-1189 GCF_002742605.1 Olea europaea var. sylvestris
ATAGGAGTTCACAAAATTAGCCCGAGTCACTTCGTCCTAACTTCAAGTTTCACCTCATGATGTGTTCAGTTTAGACCTTGAAACTACAAAATCAAAACAAAAGTGAAAAGCTAAAGTAACATAAAAGAAACAGATCAAGCTCAATTCAGCATGCTATTTTAAGTTTGAACAACCCTAATCTTGGTTAACAAGGTTCTGAGGCTCGATATTGTTCAGAACTCAAAATATTCCAATACAGTTCTCTTTACAGAGATTTACAGACAAAGACGATCATGATGTTTATGTCAGTATGTTTCTCTTGGTTAACAAGGTTCTGAGGCTCGATATTGTTCAAAACTCAAAATATTCCAATACAGTTCTCTTTACAGAGATTTACAGACAAAGACGATCATGATGTTTATGTCAGTATGTTTCGCAGGGGTAATCATACATCTGTATTCATATAATATGCACTTATTTCATCATTTGAACATTCTGTATGCGTACACTTCACAATGTATACAATCTTTGAAAGAGCTGTTTGCACAAACTATTTCTCCCTACATCAGCTACTAGTTAAAGACCTATTTCTAAAACATCCTTAACATAAAATGAAATTGGTTTGCACAGTCTATGAAAAAATCTGAAATTTTGAATTAGACGAAACTAAAAAGAGAGAGATGAAATATCACATACCAGTCGTAGGTTCGTCAGCAAAAATGACAGAAGGACTAGCAATCAACTCACATGCAAGTGATAATCTTTTCTTTTCACCACCACTGATTCCACGCAC
This sequence comes from Olea europaea var. sylvestris, assembly GCF_002742605.1. NCBI lineage: Eukaryota > Viridiplantae > Streptophyta > Magnoliopsida > Lamiales > Oleaceae > Olea > Olea europaea. The sequence goes on from NW_019254385.1 coordinate 773, forward strand.
GTTTGCATCCCCAACATGCAAATCAGCGCAATTGACCTTTAAGAGAAATGACGAAAATGCAAGAAAAGGAAAAGAAATGAATAGGAGCTATAGCTTTTACTTTAAGTGAGGTAGTTCGCTTTCAATTACTTTAACAAAATGCGAAACTCAGTTTCCAATTAATGTTAATTAAACAAACATTATTATATTAACAAAATTAAAATTATTTATGTATTTATATCAATTTTATGTACTTGTATGATTTTACTTTTTCGCAATCGATTTATTGTGAATGAAATGTGGAACCTTTTATTAATTAAATAATTTGTTCAAAGATTAATTATGACATTAAGGCCAATTTTCCTACAAATTCATCAATCATCGATTGATCAAACTCTCAAATCAATTGATTAGACAAAAAAATCTAGAAGAGAGACA
>NW_019254386.1:0-1189 GCF_002742605.1 Olea europaea var. sylvestris
TCACAATCTCAAGTAGGGGGCTGCTAAGCGCAAGGTAATGAAATGAAAATTCAATTATTAGGACTAGCAGGAGATTGAGATTTTTTAGTTTAAAAATGATTTCAATGAAATTTCCTTTTTTTTCCCCCAGGATTGTAGAGATAGGTTGTATCAGAAAATATGAAGTTCAATCTTGAAAATACAAGAAGACGTGCTACATATTTCGAGTTGATCTTTATATACCAAATCTTTCATTTGTTGGAGTGCTCAATTTCCCACTAGGAGAGGGGTTCGAGTGAGCAAGCATGAGATCTTATTTGTGCAGATTTCCTACCACCACCAATAAGAAGTAAAATACAATATTCACAAATCTAAAAAATAGTGAGAATTCATGGTAGAATCCTTCAAAATTCTTGCCCCTTTTATCATTCCCCTTTTATTTATTTTTTTCTAATTTTTAAAATTTTCAACATGACGTCACACGATCTTTAGCTGTCCTTTCCAATTAACACGTTAAATGGTTTAAGCTCCGACACTGCCCCCATTGTCTTCAAGATACCAGGCAGATACCTCAAAATTTAATGCTTTAAATTCTCGGTACGACAGTACCCTTTCTCTACTCCCATAGACAGTTCACCCCATGCATTATTAAATTCTTGTTCTTAGTAAACCCAAAAATATCTTAAATCAAATTTTGACCGACTCATTAAGGCCCACTTCGAGAAACACAAGCTAAATTTATCCCTGTTTTTATGTATTTGATCACGTAGAGGTGGTATAAGGATCAAGTTGCTTGTTAGCTCGTCATCAAAGCTCGGTCTATGAGCTTAGACGAGCCAGAGTTCAAGTCGAGTGTGGCTCGTACGACGAGTTAAGCAAGGCTTGACTCATATATATATATATATATATATATTAAAAAGCTTGAGCTTCTAGGATCAGCTCACGAGTTCTCTAGCTCTTGGCCCCTGACAAATGAGCCAGGCATGGATCGGCTCGTCTCAAACGAACCACAAGTTGAGATCATGGCTATTATGGCTGAGATGACGAGCCACAAGCCGATCTCGTGGTCGCTCAGCCCATTGACACCACTATGATCAGGGTTCGGTTTTTTTTATCTTCTTATTGAGTAATTTTCGACCCATTTTGACTACTAATGTTTGCTCTTTTAAGCTTAATAAGTTCTAGTAATATATTAAGATTTGATATTCTT
>NW_019254387.1:0-1189 GCF_002742605.1 Olea europaea var. sylvestris
GCGCGATTTTTGTTTCCGATCAATCAGCCAAATTTGGGCCCATTCCGACACCGTTGCGAAAAATGACGAAATTACCTCGACGAAATTTTTTTTCCGATCAATCAGTCAAATTTGAGCCCATTTCGACGCCGTCGCGAAAAATGACGAAATTGCCCGTGGCGCGATTTTTTTTCCGATTAATCTTTCAAATTTTAGCCGATTCCGACACCATCGCGAAAAATGACGAAATTGCCCCCGGCGCGATTTTTGTTTCCGATCAATCGGCCAAATTTGGGCCCATTCCGACACCGTTGCAAAAAAAGACGAAATTACCTCGACGGGATTTTTTTTCCGATCAATCAGTCAAATTTGAGCCCATTCCGACGCCGTCGCGAGAAATGACGAAATTGCCCGCGGCGCGATTTTTTTCCGATTAATCTGTCAAATTTTAGCCGATTCCGACACCATCGCGAAAAATGACGAAATTGCCCCCGGCGCGATTTTTGTTTCCGATCAATCGGCCAAATTTGGGCCCATTCCGACACCGTTGCAAAAAAAGACGAAATTACCTCGACGGGATTTTTTTTCCGATCAATCAGTCAAATTTGTGCCCATTCCGACACAGTTGCGAAAAAGGACGAAATTGCCCCCGGCGCGATTTTTGTTTCCGATCAATCAGTCCAATTTTAGCCGATTTCGACACCGTCGCGAAAAATGACGAAATTGCCACGGCGCGATTTCTATTTCCGATCAATCAGCCAAATTTGGGACCAATCCGACACGGTCGCGAAAATGACGAAATTGCGCTCGGCGCGATTTTTTTCCGATCAATCAGTCAAATTTGTGCCCATTCCGACACAGTTGCGAAAAAGGACGAAATTGCCCCCGGCGCGATTTTTGTTTCCGATCAATCAGCCAAATTTGGGCCCATTCCGACACCGTTGCAAAAAATGACGAAATTACCTCGACGGGATTTTTTTTCCGATCAATCAGTCAAATTTGAGACCATTCCGATGCCGTCGCGAAAAATGACGAAATTGCCCGTGGCGCGGTCTTTTTTTCCGATTAATCTGTCAAATTTTAGCTGATTCCGACAACCTTGGCGAAAAATGACGAAATTGCCCCTAGCGCGATTTTTGTTTCCGATCAACCGGCCAAATTTGGGCCCATTCCAAGCACCGTTGCGAAAAATGACGAAATTACCTCGACG
>NW_019254388.1:0-1189 GCF_002742605.1 Olea europaea var. sylvestris
TTTCCCTTGGTGCGGTTTTTCTTTGTTAATTTTCTGTCCAACACTTCTTCAGCCTGACATAATTAATACAAAAATTAATTATCGGAGGCCTAAACGAAGGAATTTGGCTAAAATCCCATGATCCCGGGTCTATGTCCCGAGTCCAATTTCTCGTGCCGTTTCCAATCGACCAACCGAATTTCGGCCCATTCCGACACCGACGCGACAAATGACGATATTTCCCCAGGTGCGGTTTTTCTCTGTTAATTTTTTGTCCAACACTTCTTCAGCCTGACATAATTTGATACGGAAATTAATTATTCGGAGGCCTAAACAAAAGAATTTGGCTAAAATCCCGTGATCCCGAGTCTGTGCCCCGAGTCCAATTTCTCGGACCGTTTCCAATCAACCTACCAAATTTCGGCCCAATTCGACACCGCCGCGACAAATGACGAAATTGCCCTTGGTGCGGCTTTTCTTTGTTAATTTTCTGTCCAACACTTTTTCCACCTGACAAAATTAATACGAAAATTAATTATTTGGAGGCCTAAACGAAGGAATTTGGCTAAAATCCCACGATCCCGGGTCTGTGCCCCAAGTCCAATTTTCGGGGCCGTTTCCTATCAACCGGCTAAATTTCGGCCCATTCCAACACCGTCGCGACAAATGACAAAATTGCCCCTAGTACGGTTTTGCGTTGATAATTTTTATTCCAACACATCTTCAATCTGACATAATTAATACGGAAATTAATTAATTGGAAGCCAAAACGAAGGAATTTGGCTAAAATCCCGTGATCCCGGGTTTGTGCCCCGAGCCCGATTTCTTTGGCCGTTTCCAATCAACCTGCCAAATTTCGGTCCATTCCGACACCATCACGACAAATGACGAAATTTTCCCTGGTGCGGTTTTGTCTTTGTTAATTTTCTGTCCAACACCTCTTCAACCTGACATAATTAATACGAAAATTAATTATTCGGAGGCCTAAATGAAGGAATTTGGCTAAAATCTCGTGATACCGGGTCTGTGCCCCAGTCCAATTTCTAGGGCCGTTTCCAATCGACCTGACAAATTTCAGCCCATTCCGACACCGTCGTGACAAATGACGAAATTTCCCATGGTGCGATTTTTCTTTGTTAATTTTTTGTCCAACACTTCTTCAACGTGACATAATTAATACGAAAATTAATTATTCTGAGGCCCAAATGAA
>NW_019254389.1:0-1189 GCF_002742605.1 Olea europaea var. sylvestris
TATGAAGAATATAAAAAACAGTTAGAAGAATTAATTGAAAAAATGGAAAATATAAAGATGAATACTAATCCATCTTCAAGTCAGAATATAAAAATAGAATTTAGTAGTGATGGAGAACAAGATTATCCTTATGGTACTACAATACCACTTAAGGATGGTATTAACCAATATAGAAAAACACAGAAAAGATATACTGAAAATGTAAGAAAACAATCCATAAAAGAAATAAATCCAATGAAATCCTACAATGAACCAATCCACACAACAGGAGTATGGTTAGACTTAGACTGTACAGATAAAAATAAAGCTATTGAAACATGGATGAAAAGTACAAATTTAGCAATACAATTTAATAAATGGGAAACATATACAACATTTGGATTTATAGAACATACATTCCGAGGAATTGTTTCTGAATGGTGGAGAAAGTTACCAGAAATTATCAAAGGAAGAATAAAATATGGAGCAAATAGAACTGAAGTATTAGATAATGGAAATACTCTAAATGAACAAAATATACATGAGATATTAAAAAGATTTGAAAAAATTTTAAGAACAGAATTCTTAGGATATAGACATACTTCTAATGAAGAAGAAAGAAAACAGGATGAATATAATCAAGGAATGATAGCAATGAAAAATCTAAAGATATGTGATATGTGTGAATTAGAAAGATATACTTGTAAATTTGAAGAATTATACTATATACTTAATCAAGGAGATTGTCAAGAAAATAAACCTATATTAAGATCTTATTTTACAAAGTTACCATTCCTATGGGAAATTAAGTTATTAAAAGAATATGAGAAATTACCACCTCTAGGAGAAGAGAAAGGTGTTAAAATAGATAGTCTTGGAAGTAGAATTGAATTTACAAGAAAAATGATAGGTATGTAGTACAGAGAAGCACTAGAAAATAAGAAGGCTTACAAAATAAGAAAGAATTCATTATGTTGTTATAAAGATAATGACCAAATTGAACAATTTGGATGCCATAGGAAGAAATATAAACCATATAAGAAATATAAAAGAAAATTCAAAAATTATAAAAAATTCAATAAAAGGAATTTTAAACAACATAAAAAATATTTCAAGAAAAGAAATTTGAATAAGAAATTTAAACCAAGAAACATTAAAAAATGTAGATGTTTTATTTGTAATGAAGAATGACACATTGCCCCTCAATGTC
>NW_019254390.1:0-1189 GCF_002742605.1 Olea europaea var. sylvestris
CACTGTCTGCAAAAGCTATGCTCAATTCTTCGAACGCCGTCAGTCCAAATATGCAGGTGCACGTTCCTTAAAAAATGGTTAAAGTCCTTCATACGTCACGAAGAAGTTGTGAGTTCAATCCAGAAGGGTCGCTACATTTCCGAAAAGTACTTATGGTCCCAAAACGGACACCGTCTGCAAAAGTTACGATCATTTCTTCGTAGGTCGACAATCCAATAGTTCCAAATATGCGAGTTGTCGTTCTTTAGAAAATGGTCGAAAACCGTAATACGTCATTACGAAATCGTGAGCTAAACCCAAAACGGTCGCTACATTTCCGAAAAGTACTTATGGTCCCAAAAATGGAGACTGTCTGCAAAAGCTATGCACAATTCTTGGAACGCCGTCAATCCAAATATGCAGGTGCACGTTCCTTAAAAAATGGTCAAAATCCTTCATACGTCACGACGAAGTCGTGAGTTCAATCCAGAAGGGTCGCTACATTTCCGAAAAGTGCTTATGGTCCCAAAACGGACACCGTCTGCAAAAGTTACGGTCATTTCTTCGTAGGTCGACAATCCAACGGTTCCAGATATGCGAGTTGTCGTTCTTTAAAAAATGGTCAAAATCCTTAGTACGTCATTACGAAATCGTGAGCTAAACCCAAAACGGTCGCTACATTTCCGAAAAGTACTTATGGTCCCCAAAACGGACACTGTCTGCAAAAGCTATGCTCAATTCTTCGAACGCCGTCAGTCCAAATATGCAGGTGTACATTCCTTAAAAAATGGTTAAAATCCTTCATACGTCAGGACGAAGTCATGAGTTCAATCCAGAAGGGTCGCTACATTTTCGAAAAGTACTTATGGTCCCAAAACGGACACCGTCTGCAAAAGTTACGATCATTTCTTCGAAGGTCGACAGTCCAAGAGTTCCAAATATGCGAGTTGTCGTTCTTCAAAAAATGGTCGAAAACCTTAATACGTCATTATGAAATCGTGAGCTAAACCCAAAACGGTCGCTACATTTTCGAAAAGTACTTATGGTCCCAAAAACGGACACTGTCTGCAAAAGCTATGCTCAATTCTTCGAACGCCGTCAGTTCAAATATGCAGGTGCACGTTCCATAAAAAATGGTTAAAATCCTTCATACCTCACGACGAAGTGGTGAGTTCAATCCAGAAGGGTCGCTACATTTCCGAAAAGTACT
>NW_019254391.1:0-39995 GCF_002742605.1 Olea europaea var. sylvestris
GATAAACGAACACCAAAAGATCCAAATTTACAATATTTTCTAGGTGAAAAATTATACCAATCAAACACATTTAATTAACAATTTCCAATAAAATAAGTTCTAAACAACTCAATTCCCTAAAATTCGTTTTCTTCCACCCAAATTTTATTCTTGTAATCAAACGGACCCTTAGAGTCTATTTGACAATCATTATTGTAAAACAAAAAAACGAAGAAAAAAAAGAGTTTTGAATTATGACTTAAGAGAATGTGTGATTCAAAAGTAGGAAAAAAAATTTTATACGTACAGAATGTGTTTCAAAATTAATCTTAGCAAACCATAAAATAAATTAGTGATTGTCAAACAGGCACTTATTAAAAGCAATTTACCCCCACACACCACAAGAGGTAACGTGTGTTGCACTAATTATGAACCTTGCTAGACAAGACACGACACGACAAATTTCATCGCAACCTCTTCCTTAAAACCGTACCAAACATGTCCGGCCTTCTTTCGCTTTTTACTTTTTCGTATCATTCCACTGCCACAAGAAGAGGGCAAGCTGACAATCAAGCCTTCTTGCATCGGCATTGCATTTACTACTTGAGATCGAAGCAAGTTCATCAACTTAAAAGGACACGAGTTCATCAACTCGTGTGTTGCACTAATTACAAAAACAGTTACTTAGACACTTAAAAGGAACGAATACACCAAGGACATCTACTTCTTTTTACTTAATACCGACCACTGGTGTTCAATCCACATTGTTAAACGTATCAGAAATATTACAAATATGCGCCACAAAATTCTTATTCCTTGTCATTTCCATGTCTTCTGTGCTGCAATGGCTATGACTCAACAGAGCAACAGTAGCTACTTTGCAAAATTTACAGTAGTTCAGGAGCCAACGGGTACTAGACTAAGACATGGTAACATTATTTCTCTTACATGGTAATATTATTTCATTATTTATATCAGTGATTGGATATTACTGCCTACTCATCTCTAAGATAGCTCAATGGGTTTGATACTCCATATGTCTTTGGCATATTCTTGAATTGTTCTGTCACTGCTGAACTTGAAGGAGCCTGCTGTATTAAGTATAGACATTTTTGTCCATCTCTGCAAAATAACAAGTGGGTGCATTAGGCATGGAGTAATAGAAGCCAAAGTGGGATTGAATTCATGGTGTTGATAATGTTGGGGAAAAAAAGGAATTTCGAGGTAAAACTTCAAATGGGAAGATTACGATTAATGTCCCCAACCTTTCACTTTTGATGGGAAGAAATGAGAATCAAATTCATCAGCACATCTGGAATCACAGGTGGTTTTATTTGCTCTTTTTAGAAGTTTTACTATTTCTTTCTTCATAATTTAGCCCCTGTTCGTATAGCTAAAAATTTGATTTTTAGTAGATTTTGATAAAAGTTTGATGAAATATGTGGTGGAGAAGTTGTATTTCTATGAAATGTGCGGTTAAAATTAATTGTTGGCATTGACTTAGATTTTAATCCAAACCAAACAGGGACTTGTCTTATTTCTTTGGTTAAAGTGGAAACGTATCTTGGATGAAAAATATATATTGTGTGCACTGCACAAGACTTAATGATCAAATGCGTGATATTCATCCACTGGTGGACCCCAGAGCTTACTGCCAAAAGAATAGATCAAGGACCTACTTACTACTTCTGGAATAGTTTGGGGGACTCGAACTGTTATTTCCCAACTTCGAATTTCAAGTTCATGTAGATAACAAGTTGTTTAATACATGCATATGCATGGCATAAATGCAAAAACTATCAATATGCATTATCAACCTTCTCTTGGCATTCGATATAACTTGGGAAGTCCTTGCCCACAAGGAAGTAATCAGCACGGCCAAATCCTTCATTCCCTTCCAAGGACCCCATTAGTTCATCATAATTATGAGGCCCGAAAGCACCACTCCTAACAAATTCCTTGACTTCTTCAAAGCGTTCATCTGGTACAAACTGCAATTAACGAGAAGACAACACTCCCAAAATGAACATCACCTCAATCCAGTTTTACTAGGCCACTATATTCAAACTTGAAAATGAAAGAAAACAATACAAGAGAAATAAAGGAAACAGGTCTTCGATTTGAGATTCTGGGCACATAGTTCGAGGGAAAATAGAGTTGAACTGTACCTTGCCCTCGGCTCTTTCTTTCCGAAGTGCTGCAATCTCATGAGCTTGAGCACCAAATAAGAAAAAGTTGTCCTCGCCGACTCCCTGCCTAATTTCAACATTGGCGCCATCCAAGGTCTCAATCAATACGCAACCGTTCATTGCGAACTTCATGTTGCTGGTCCCACTAGCCTCCATACCGGCAGTACTCAAGAAGGAAAGGGGGGTGGGGAGGAGTGGAGATCAGATACTGTTGTGTTGAATCTGTTAATGAAGGGGATATATTTTTCTTTCAGGAGATATGATGAATCTAATACTTCCAAGTATGAGCTTACACACCTGATATGCTGTGAAAGTTCACTTGCGGGAATTAATAGTTCAGCAACACTTACATTGTAATCTGGAGCAAACACAACCTAGATAGAGGTTGAATATAGCGTAATTAAAACCATGAGGTGTGTGAATGAAGGTGCACCAAGCAACTTAACAGTAACATATACCAAGCAATCCCACAAAAACATTATATGACAAAGCCCTTTTCTTTGCATATAAGAAGCATAAAGTCAACACCAAGAAATAAATGATTCAATGACATTGAAATACAATTTAACGACGTTAGGAGGAAGCGTCTACCTTTAACAAATCACCAATATCTGGATCATGATTTATGGTAGCTCCAACATCCGTGATAAATTTTACAATCCTCTTTGCTTGTATGTATGTGGCAAATGCTTTTCCTCCAAATATACAAACTCTAGGAACAAACTTTTCTTTCCTTTCTGCTGCAGTCATTTCTTTCATTTTCTTATAGCGATAAACAATTCCCAAGATATTTAATAGCTGTCGCTCGTATTCATGAATGCGTTTTACCTGAAAAATGGCAGGCACAATCCACGTCACCAATAAAGTCGGAAAATTGAGTGGAATATGGAAATAGAAGAATTAATCTCCAAAATGATGAATAGTAAATATGTATATGCCCATCAGATATAGATGGTTTAAAAATTCAGACATGGTTAAGAGGAGAGAAAATGACCTGGATGTCGAACAGTGCATCTGGGCTAACCGAATAACCTGTCTTTTCTTTGAGGAATGTAGCAACCTTGATCTTGTTGCTTCTTTTGGCTGCCCTCCACTCAATTTGAAGATCCTCATTATCTACAAACTGCAATGATTTTTTCACTCATCAAAATATATTATACAGCTTTAACGATAAGAAAAGAAAAATAATCTACCGGGTTTAAAGATAGTGCATGTATAAGAGAAATGAACCTAAAAGTCCCACTTTGAATCATATATGGAATGAACCTAAAAGTCCCACTTTGAATCATATATAGAATGGAAGAAACAAACATAAAAGCAAAATCTTTCTAAAATTTAATAAGCTGTTAAGAAATGTAGAAGTTATTATAGGTGAAACTATATTATGCAACTCTAGACACACTGGTTATGTGTAACTTGAGGTGACAAAGACGAGGACTTAGTTGTTTAGGCAGTACTATTCAGCTCAATAGGCCGGACCAAATAAAGGTCCTGTACCAACCCAGTAAAGCCACAGAAACCATTCCAGAATTTGATGGCCTATTACAAATAATCTAGCAATACAAGTGCTGTATATAAAAAGTTGGATGTGGCAGACTACATGGATTACCTTCTGCAGTTCTGCCAATTTCTCAGTATGCAGGACCCAATCCTCTGTACCTATCCACTTAGAAATAATGGTACTTAGATCTGGATTGCAGAAATGGATCCATCTTCTAGGCGTTACACCATTTGTTTTGTTCCGAAACTTCTCAGGCCAGAGCAGCATAAGATTTACAAATGAAAACCTCTTGCTACACAGGAGAAGTACATTAATGCACCAAAAATCAGCAAATGATACGTGATCAAACAAGGAAAAAGAGTTCCCATAATCTTATTGAGAAATTTACCTGAAAAAAGTAATTAAAGACTTCCTTTTTAACTATTTCACTGTGGATCTCTGCAGCTCCATTAACAGCATGACCACCTACAACACAAAGGTTAGCCATCCGGACCATCTTTGGCGGGATAGGAGCATGTTCGGGTTTTACAACTTTCTCGTCCTGTGGGTCCTTTCCTTCAAGTTCATCTTCTTGAGCAGGCACAACTTCATTTCTAATTTCATGAATAGCTTCATCGCGAGTTTCGTGAATAACTTCATCGCGAGTTTCGTGAATAAGGATTTCTTCTGGTTTAGCAAATAAATCAGCCAAAGATGCAGGCAGATCAACATTTTCCAAAATTCTCATTGCATTCACTTTTTTCTCCAAGATTTTAGGATTTGATATTCCATATTCTGATATCATGTCCTGAATTAACTGAAATATGAGTAAAATATTATGATATTCTACAAATGATAAATTCACGGAAATATGGGATCTGTTGATTTAGTAATGTGTCTTAATACCTGTTCATCAGTCATCTCTATAATTTCAACGTGCCTTGGCAGCAGTTTTTGCATTAATTCATAACTCCATTTCTCCAGGGCCTCAGGCAAAACAGTGTGATTTGTGCATGCCACAGTTCTGCAAAGCACACATCACAAGAAAAGTTAGTTTAGTAGCAGAAAACTTGAGACATTACAAAGTTTAATTACATTCAATAAAATCAATCACTTTAAAAAGCATACTATTGCTTTTGGCCATTTTAGTTTTTTGTTTGATCTAGATGCATGGATGGAGTCACAGGGCACATCAAACAACTTTTTTACAATAAAGTTACAGAAGATACCAAGTAAAGGTTCAGCCACACATGCAAAGCCATTATTTAAGATGGCAACAAATCAAAATTTTTCGAAAAAGTTCAACACAAATTAACCCCATGAAGATTATATAGTTCAGCATAATTGAGAGGGACCCTAGATTAATTTTAGGACCACCACTCTACCATTAGACATTGTGTCTGCCTTTGAAATTCTCTTATCTCCTGGAAGAGTTCAGAAGATATAAATCACACAGACCTCATTACAATGGGGATGAATTAGATAATTGTGTGTATGCATTGATTAATTTTATCTGTGATTCATAAACCGGTCCTAAGCTAAATAATTTGTTAATGTTATACTGGACCATCTCATCTAAAAGCTTAATCTCTTTAGGAGGGGAAAACTTATTTGCTAAAATTAATCTTAAGCACATCCTCAAGTAGATGCCAGTTCAAGTTTTTCAGGGTGAGGACGAGATTGAGACACTAAACCAAGACCTTTGTTTGTTTGGATACCAAGTTGAACGCATCATTTAAATGCTTGTGTTGTTAGAAGGGACAAAACTAGTTTTAAAAATTGTCTTCGAACACTATAATTTTACCTTGCATTATATTCCAGCATATTCTTTAAGGGGCTTTCATTTAAAAAGTCTAGTCAAACAAAACATTAGTTTAAAAAGTGTACAAACTAAGCTTTTTGGGTAAAAGGCCTAAAGATATGGAAAATGAAAATATAATTTGTAAATGACTAAAATCTCCTTACATACAAAAAAGACATTGTTGCCTTAATTTCCATTTCAATTCTCATTTGACCCCAATTAAATTCTACCTTCTTTCCATTTGCTCTTCAGAAATCAGCTGTAGAGGTATGCAATTCCTTTCTTTATCATCATCATTTTTCTCTACTTAATGAAACCATAAACTCTACATTCCATTTCCCTTGAACACTCATTTGGTTGAAGTGAGTAATAAAATCTTGCAATATTATTGTTGGGCATTTGGAGAAGAAGGGGTGTAATTTTCAAATTTTGGGTTACTTTCTTTGTCCATTTTTTTGAATAATTTCTTCATGTTGTATATATGTTTATGATTTTTATCTGTGAACAATCATTTGGAATTAATTTTATCATTAGATTAGAGTTTTGATATGAGTTACTTCCAAACCCTTTTCTCATTACCCATCATTTGTATCAGTTAGAGTAAAATATAAGTTTGCAAAGGCATGTTTGGCAATTCTTTTTATTTGTCTATGTAAAACATACATTTAATTTTCGTCTGTATATAACGAATTACATGTCGTTTTCTGCAATCCGTAACAGCTTAAATATCTTTATCAGTATTGTACAACGCTTGACATTTGATGAAATTTTTATATTGAATTGTACACTGCGAATATTGTATCGATACCATTTTGTTTTTTCAGTTGAATATGAGCAGTTAGTTGAAGGTGTTTAAAAATGAAAATTTGCAGAGAATGGCAAAGAAAACACAACTTCTATTCTTGTTGCGAAAATTATTTCTTATATTGAATTATATGATAAAGTCAAAGAGGAGTTGAACATCAATTTACAACTGTTTTAGAATTTAATTGGAAAAATCGAATAATTAAGGAATCTATTCACGACCTCAAATGGTTACGAGTACAGTCATAAGATATCAGTGGACTGTATGTTTTTATTCCCAAATAAGATGGAACAAACGAATACCTTGGAATAAAAAACAGTACCTTAGCTTCTGTTGGATCGCACTCTTTTATTATTTTATTTATATTTATAGTGGATAATTGATTTGGAATTAATTTTTGCAAACTACATAATCATCGTGTGTGTTATCTTGCTCATTTAATTGCTTTCAATATAAAGATTTAGAAACTTAGATGTTTACTTTGTAATTTTGTACTACAGTTCTCTCGAGGGACAGGCTTATTCAACTTTGCTCTAAGAAGAATTGGACATAGCAGGTCGAATATTGTGTCAGCCTTTCCCATTCTCGACCTAAAGAAAAATAGGGAACCTCTTTCTTTCTTTTTTTCCCCTTTTTCTTTAGGTGCTACCGGTGGATGACTTTTTTATATAGAAACAATTGGTTCAGCATCTTAATCAATTTATTCCTTCAGTTTCATCAAGATGTAGATCGAAAGCGTGTGTATATATGTGTGTAAGATAGAAACTATAATGTAATGGCTTGCTTATATACTAGGTGAACTTCCTAGTGTATCATCATAATTCATCATCCAAGTTTCTAAGTTTGTGACAGTGCTGAGATTATAAATGATCAAAATTATTCAATGGATCCATAATGACTATATTAATCGACCCTTCACTTCTATTTTTATAAATTTTTCCCAAAACATTCTTGATTCTTGAACTTCTCGAGTAATAATCTCTGAGATTAAGGTTTTAATATTGTCCTGACTTGTGACTTTATAATTTTGTGCTTATTTGAAGCACAAGATGATTTATTAAATTTTATTGTCATTGTGCTATTCAAATGCTTTTGCACCATTGAAATGTAAACGACGTTAATATAGTTACAGATGATGTAAATGAACTCAATTAAATGACGACATACATTTTCTTCTTCTAAAACAAGGTGTTTAAGATCGTTGTAGTACAAAAATGCATTGATTTTAATTACGACATTGAAGTCGTTCTTGAAGCACAAAATGATATTGATGTTATTCCTATACAAAAAAGTAGAGTGAATAACATAATGATATTGAAGCCGTTCCTGCAATAAAAAATGATTTCTATCTTGTTTCAGTATGAAATACACACTGCGTAACTTATTTTGATAACGACATAAAAGTCATTATGACTATACATAAACGATATATAAGTCGTTCTAGTACAAAAATGCACTCATTCTAAGAATGACATTGAAGTCGTTCCTGAAACTCAAAATGATATAGATGACCTTCCAATAAAAAAAAGTACACTGAACAACGTAATGATATTGAAGGCATGACGGGTAGTTATGGATGGTCAAATCGTTACTTTCAGCTAGAACGATATAATTATCGTTTTATATGAAAAGAAACGATATCTATGTTGTTATACTTGTGATTTGAATTGAAATGATTTCAAACTCTTCAAATTTGTACTAAAACGATATGAATGTCATTACTTTATTTGTGATTTTGATACATAACGATATCATTATCATTTCAGTATATGTTTGATGACGTTGATATCGTTTTAGCTTAAATCATAACTAAAACTACACACGTATCGTTTCAGTTAAAATAAAATGACAATTATATCATTTCTACTAAAAATAACGATTTGACCGTCCACGACCTCCCGACATTCATCTGACATATGTTGGATGATCAAAATAGATAATCAAGTGGGTTCGATCTCACTCAAAAGAAATTATGAGAACATTTTTGTTCTTATGATTGTATACTATCTTCGAACAATTCTGATAGAAAGTATCTTCTTTCGCTCTTTTTAAGTCATTCGAGTGGTATCAATCCACTTGATGACCTCTTTCGATCGTCTTACGTATGTTAACGGCATGACAGATGGTTGTGGACGGTCAAATCGTTATTTTTATCCAGAACAATATTATTATCATTTTATATGAAAAGAAACGATATAAATGTCATTGTACTTGTGATTTGAAATGGAACAATTCCAAACTCGTCATATTTGTACTAAAACGATATGAATATCGTTACTTTATTTGTGATTTTGATACATAACGACATCATTATCATTTTAATAAAAGTTTGACGACATTAATATTGTTTTAGTTTAAATCATAACTAAAATTACATTCATATCATTTCAGTTAAAGTAAAACGACAATTATATTGTTTATGCTACAAATAACGATTCGACCGTCCACATCCACCAGACGTGCATCTAACATATGTAGGATGATCAAAATACATAATCAAGTGGGTTCGATCTCCCTTAAAAGAAATTATGAGAGCATTTTTGTTCTTATGATTGTATACCACTTTCAAACTATTCAGATGGGAAGTATTTTCGTTCACTCTTTTCAAGTCATTTGAGTAGTGTCAATCTATTTAATGACATTTTTCAATCGTTCTACTTATGATGAAGGCATAACAGGTTATTGTAAATGGTCGAATCGTTATATGAAAATAAACGATATCTATGTCATTATAATTGTGTTTTGAATTGGAATGATTTCAAACTCATTAAATTTGTACTATAACGATTTGAATGTCATTGTCTTATTTTTGGGTTTAATACATAACGATACTATTATTGTTTCAGTACATTCTTGATAACGTTGATATCGCTTTAGTTTAAATCTTAACTAAAATGATAATTATAAAAATGACGATTCGATCGTCCACGATCAATCATATGTAAATTTCAATTACATTTAATATTGTAGTTATAACATTCTAGTGTAACCACTCCTGAAACGATATGTATGAGATTATAGTTACGATTGAATAGGAATGCTATCACTGTCGTCGAAAATTGTATTGAAAAGTCATAAACGTTGTTTACTTATTTCATAGCGTGCGTCTAAACCTATTAAACAGTGAAGCAGTGTGTGTTCCATATCGAAACGACATATACGTCATTTTTTGTACTTCGGGAACGAGTTCAATGTCGTTATACAAATCAGTTAAGCAGAGTGTATTCGATGCTGAAACGATATCGAAGTCATTTTATTTTTCAGGAACGATTTCAATGTCATTATGCAAATCACTGAAACAGTGTCAGAAGCTCATTTCCATTCAACATTTTTATTAAGTTGATAAGTTATATTTTATGATTTCTTCAAACCGTAATATCTTGGTGCTAGCTTATCCAAATAGACTTTTTCTCGAGTCGAATATTCTTATTAATTACAAGCTTTAAAATGAGTACAATATTGATATACTATATCGCTTTTTATTAAAATCTAATTATTGAACTCTAAATAAGATATAAATTTAAAAAATATTTTTTTGTCTATTTCTTTTCCAAAATATAACGATAAAATTTATTTTAAAAAATTTTGTGTGTTATAATAGGTGTCCAATGAATAAATGACTCAGTAATTGTTTTCGACTAGTTGCTAAGTTGTGGACAATGTTAATACTTTGGATGCACTGGAGATCAATTACGAAAAAGAGATGGCCTTAAACTTAAAAAGAAGAGTTCGAATTCTAAGGAGAAGACAATTTTGAAGGGGAAGATTTTTTGAATTTAAAGGAAGAGAATGATGTGTGTGTTAGAACATGAATGAATAGTTATTAGAGCTAACTCACTGATCGACTCAAAGAAAATCACTGGGTCAATGGTTCAACTGGTGGGTTATTGTTAAATTTTAATTTTAATTAAATTTTATTTTTGAAGTGAAAATGAAACAATTTTTTGAAATCTAATATATATATTTTGCTCATAAAAAATAATGGACCATCACTTGCCATCCAAGGTTCTAGTCACGGCTCCAGCAAATTTAGAAACAAAAACTCCAATCGTTTCTTCATTTTTGTTTTACAAATTAAGGATAAAGAAGTCTTTTGACACTTTTAAATAATTAAAGCTCCTTTTATTTTTATAATTTTGGTCAAAGGCCAATTGAACAAAATGTTCATTAGGGGTGGCCATCCCAACTCATTTCCCCATTCTTTAAGGATTTAAAGAACTTTTCTGACATGGTCCACGTAAAGAACAAAACACGTTATCCATTAAAAAGGGAAAGTACCTCTGTGTAATACTTCAAGCTTTCTCCCAACTCATGCCCTTGAAGTCCATCAAAATCCTCATTAACTCCGGAAAACATAGTGTTGGGTGCGTGTCATTCATTTGAACCACAACCTTTTCTGGAAACGCTTCCCGTATCTCATTTCCACCATATCTCCTCTCAAATCGTGCAATAATATCTTGAAGAGAAGTTGAGCACAAGGTATATTGTGCTTCTAGGATCTTTCCCTCCGTTGATTCATCCCCAGGGTAGAGGATGTAACAAATCTGATGTCGGAGAAAAGCATAAGATAGATTATTGTTGGAAGAAAATAGGTCGCTCATGTGGGTTGACCCAACCAGACTCGATCCTACCCGATTTGCATGGAAATGATTATCGGAAGGAGATGTTGAAAATCAAATTTGAAAATTAACCTCCCTTAATCCATAACTTCCCATATACATCCACTCCACCAACAACCAACAATAAGAAAAATTCCATAAGATATTCAAAATTCGAGTTCTTTCAAGGTGTAAAAATTGGATGCATGTGGAGCCTTGATTTTCAGGAAAATTACATCTCTAACTGGGTTACTGGATTGTGAACAACAAACTTCTTCCTTGGTGATCGAGTTTTGACTAAGAAGCTGGTGCAAGGCGGTGTTGGAGGCAAGCAATCAATAGGCAAATAATTCAACCTCGTTTTTGGGATTTTCAAGTAAATTTCACTACTTAAATTCGGTTAAAAGCATGAAAGCATGTTTTATATTGGTATCAGAACCTAAGTAGGTTGTTTTCTTGCTTAAATACATGTTGTAGATGTTTTGGAATGAATGAAATGTATGAATTCTCGTTTTCTTTGAAACCTTGAATGTCGTTAATGGTGAATTTTGATATACTTCATATAAATTCATGAAATTTATACTATATGTTCATGATCTTATGGAGAACATATTTGAAAATTTTCACTTCATTTGGATTTTTATTTTGGGAGAAAAATCGAACTCTAGTTGAGAAAATCGAAACTTCATCACATGATAATTTCTTGCACGTTAAGTTTCACGCTGCTTTTTTATATGGTTGGATAGAAACATTTCCAATGATTTTTTTTTTTGGAAACTTATTATTCCAAATTCAATTTAAAAGACTGCATATTGGTCCCTCAAATATTCTTGATTTTTTTTGCAATTAAAATAATTTTCAAATAATCAAAAATATTTATATATACGATATTTCGAGACTTAATTAAATCCTAAAATTTAAAAAAAAAATCAAGAATATTTTTATTAAGTGTTGTTAAGTGGTATTTGTCTAGTTGGAGTTTTTTTTTTTTTTTTGTGTTCTCATTCTTTTAAATGAAAAATAATCTAAAAGTATTTGATATACCACATTTTCTATACATTCATAAGTGGTGGATATTGATTAGGTTATGTGATCCATTGTTACTAGTTTTCCAATTATAGTGCTCGATCAAATATGGCTGGACCGACATGCGTTTTTAGCATCCTTAGAGGAGAAGCTAGTAGAGCAAGAGCTGTGGAACATGTTGAAAAATTACGTGCTTATAGAAACTATGAAATGGATTCGTAACATAACCTAGTACAACACATAAAATATCTCGAAGCGATGCGTTAAGAAGTGATACATTTGGGACAACAAATATGTGAGGTGGAAAGTATGTATCATCTAATGAGGACATTTCGTAAATATTAGCATGATGTTGCCATTGAAGTATTGGATAATTCTCCACCTCTATGCTACAGTTATTTGGTTAGGATCTTGAAGAAAAAATGGAATTCAGAAAATAAGAATTTTGTGATTAATTTAGATATGTATGGTTAGTTCAAAATCATCGAACAATGTGACATTTTATTTCTCATGTTTAGTAGTTGTTTAAAGATGTTTGATCGAATGTACATATTTGACATTTTGATATTAATGTATATGTTTCTTATTTGTCAGATTTACTCAAAATATCTTGATATTTTGTTCATGATTAATCTTTTATTTTAGTGGACGTTCTAAGGTTGAAAGAATTTAAGTTATTCTAACTTAGAACTTGTGATTTTACGCTATGAAATTAATTTTGTGATAATGTAACATTAGGATAATGGATTATGATTGGGAACTTAGTGAACTTTCGACTCCATGTCTAGTGTGAAATTATCATAAAACTTAATTTGCATGAATGCAAAATGATGTGTGCATAAATGGACATTTATATGATTGTCTCTAATATTTTGATAGACCATGGTATCTAAGAATATCATAGCTGTCCTAAATAGAGGTGACAAATTGAATGGCGATAACTATAACTCTTGGTGTTATAAAATTTGGAATGTACTGGAGGAACAAGATTGCCTTGAGGGCATTAACCACGTGATGGAAGACCCAGGGATGGGTCAAACTGCTCAACAAAGAAGGGATCAGGAAACTTACCAGATATGGAAAAAGAAAGATTCCGCTACTCATGTAATTTTGGTAAGTTCCGTGGTGGATGATCTGATACATGAGTATGAGCAGTTCCTGACTGCTCATGACATCTGGTCATATTTGAGAGAGAAATATGGTGGTACTAGTGTGACTAGACCGAGGCAGCTGACTATTAAATTTAACACTTTCAAGAAACTTCCTAATCACAATATCACACAACATGTGAGGATCATGGCTACTATGATTATGGAATTAAAGTTAGCTGGTTATATACTCTCTGATGAGCAACATGTTCAGGGTTTGATCCGCTCCCTTCCTAATAATTGGGAACATTTGAAAGTCAATTTAACTCATAATGATAGTATCAAAACATTTGCTGATGCTGCCCGCCATGTGGAACTAGAGGATGAGCGCCTTGGTGCGGCTAAATCTCCATGATAAGCTTTTGTGGCTGAATCTAATTCTGGGAAAGCTTCAGGCTTTAAGTGTAAGAAGAATTGGTTCAAACGCGGGAAAGGGAAGGGAAAAAAACTGGACAGAGACCTAAGAAGAACAAACACAAGCTCAATAAGAAAGGTAAATGGTTTGGAAAGAAGAAAGATAAGAGCAAGCTCAAATGTTTCAACTGTCAGGTGCTGGGTCACTTTGCTCAGGAATGCCCTGAGCCAAAGAAGGTAGCTCTTATAAATACTTGTTTTAGTGCTATTTATATTTCAAGCACTGTTATGCTAATTGAATCTTATCCTATGTGGATTGTAGACTCAGGAGCGACAGACTATGTAACAAGGGATCGAGAAGCATTTGTGGAGTTTCTTCGATCTCCAGCTAGTGCAAAGTGGATATATGTCAGCAATGATGATAGAGTGGAGGTGAAAGGGATTTGTACATGCAAGTTACATTTGCGTGGTGGCCGTACAATTCTCCTTCATGATGTCCTGTTTGCACCGAGGATACGAAAGAACTTAATTTCCGTTGTTGTTCTTTTAAGATTAGGTTTCAGTCGTAATGTATTTTATGGATCTAGACATGTAGAAGTGGCTTTGTAGTGTTGGATTGTGATCCAAACACTTATAATTATTGCGTTGATCATTGTTTTTCTATGAATATATCTTCTTTTTCTTCTAAAGATTTGAATTTTGATACATCTGTATGGTATGCTAGATTCGGACATATTGGATAAGATAGAATGAATAGGTTGGCTAAAGAAGGCTTGCTAGGTTCAATCTCTAAGGTTTCATTACCTACTTCTGAACATTGCCTAATCAAAAAAACAACACAAAAACCATTCAGTAAAGCTTTAAGAGCCGAACTTCCATTGCAGTTAGTCTATTCAGATATATGTGGCCCAATGAATATGAGGGACAGATATGGAGCCTCTTATTTCATTGCTTTTATAGACAATTTCACGCGGTATAGTTATGTCTATTTAATTTCTTATAAGTCGGAAGCATTGGAATGCTTTAGACGATATTTAAATGTGGTAGAAAATCAAATAGATAGAAAGGTGAAAGCCTTGAGAACTGACCGAGGGCCTTGATATTTATCCGAAGAGTTCAGAAAACTATGTGATGATAAGGGAATTATTAGGCAATTAACTATTCCCAATACACCTCAACAAAATGGTGATGCTGAGAGGAGGAATAGAATGTTGCTAGAAATGGTGAGGTCCATAATGGCACAGGCTAACTTACCTATTTCCTATTGGGGAGACGCTTTGTTAACTGCGACCTACATTCTGAATAGAGTTCCTTCTAAATCAGTACCTATTATACCATATCAGCTTTGCATAGATAGATCCCCTAATTTAAGTTCTCTTAGATCCTGGGGTTAGCTGCCTATATCCATAATTCCTTAAGTAAGTTTGGAAAATTGGGTGCTCGAGGCAAGAAGTGTGTCTTTATAAGATACTCAGACCAGTCTAAAGGATATGTGTTCATAGGTGAAAATCAAGATGGGACTGTAACTGAGATAGAGTCATGTGATGTGACATTTCTTGAGAGTGAATTTCCTACTAGGGGAGAAATTAAAAAGGGAAAGCCTTTATATGAATTAGATGATAGAGTTGTACTTGATGGATCAACTGAGGTACAAGAGGAAACACTTTCACCTGTCGATCCAAGTGGGAGTAATTCATCTCCAGTTCCAAGTGATAAGGTCTCACCGAAGCTTCGTAAGAGTACTAGAAAAAGTATGCCTAAACATCATTTTGAGATTGAAGGGCAAGTTTTCCTAGAATCTCCAAAAGATGGTTAAGAACCAAGTTCAGTACAAGAAGCTCTATCATGTCCTGCAAAGAAAAAATGGAAGAATGCAATGGAAGAAGAGATGGAGCCTATGAAATCAAATCAGGTCTGGGACTTGGTTGATCTTCCATCTGGTCGAAAAGCTAATAGGAACTCAAAATAAAGCGAAGAGCTGATGGGACTACAGAGAGGTATAAGGCTCGCTTGGTGGCAAAAGGTTATACTCAACAGGAGGGTACAGATTATGAAGAGACCTTTTCGCCAGTAGTGAGATTTACTTCAATTCGCCTACTCTTAGCTATCGTGGCACATTTAGATTTATAATTACATTAAATGGACTTGAAGACTGCATTTCTCAATGGAGAATTGGATGAAAAAATCTACATGCAACAACCAGTAAATTTCATTAAAACAGATCACGAGAATAAAGTTTGTAAATTGAACAGATCAATTTATGGCCTAAAGTAGTCTTCTAGACAGTGGTACTTAAGATTTGAAAGAGCAGCTATCTCGTATAATTTTGTTATGATCATTGTATTTATTTGAAAAGGTCCAACAAGAAATTTGTAATTTTATCTCTTTACGTAGAAGATATCTTGTTGGCTGGGAATGATAAGGAGTATATTAAAACCATTAAGAAATGGTTGTCCTCAAATTTTGAAATGAAGGACATGGGAAAAGTAAATTACCTATTAGGTATTAAAATCCATAGAGATCATTCAAAAAGACTTCTAGCTCTGTCACAAGAGTCATATATAAAGAAAATTCTTGAACATTTCGAAATGAAAAATTGCAATCCAATTGACACTCTTGTATCAAAAGGTGAAACTCTAAGTCTTTGCATGTGTCCTAAAACTCTCGAGGAAAAAGAAGAAAAGTCCAAAGTTCCATATTCCAGTGTGTTTGGGAGCTTAATGTATGCTATGATGTGTACTCGCCCCGACATCTATTATGTCGTAGGTCTGGTTAGCAGGTATCAATCCAATCCTTGAAGAGAACATTGGAAAGTTGTTAAAAAGATATTGAGATATCTGAAGGGTACTGCTAATTACTCCTTGTGCTATCAAGAAAATGATTTATGCTTAAAAGATACACAGATGCTGATTGGGGTGGATACCTAGATGAGCACAAATCAACTTCGGGATATGTGTTCTTGCTTAATAATGAGGCTATCTCTTGGAGTAGCAAGAAATAGACATGTATTTCCTTGTCCACAATGGAAGCAAAATTCGTAGCAAGTGCTTCAGCGATACAAGAATCTGTTTGGTTAAGGAGATTCTTACAGCATCTAAGAGTCGTTAGTGGTTATGTAGGACCCATATTGATCTACTGTGATAGTCAGGCTGCTATTGCATACACTAAGGATCCTAAGTATCACAGTAGAACCAAACACATTGATACAAAATATAATTTTGTAAGAGACATCGTATGCAAGAAGGAAATAAGTTTGTAGTATATTTCAACTCACCAAATGATAGCTGATCCACTTACAAAACCTATCCCTAGAGATATTTTTATGACACAAGTTAAATCTCTGGGATTGCGTAGAATTTCAATTGTATACTATGCAAACCTTTTCAATATGTCCATTAATGAGCAATGTTTTTGAGTTCACATGTTAATATTAATCCTTTAATGTGATTTTTAGATTACCATTGCATATGCATACATAAAGTATGTCAAACAGGTTGAGACTGGTTCACTCACACGAACAATTGTCTCAAACATTTTGAGGTGTTCTGAGATAAGACACGGTGATCATATTATGTGCATGATCCAGTCGCCTTGATGAGATATCAAGATGAGATTACAACAAGTAATCGATAGGATTTATTTTTTTTGCTATCCATTAGGAGAGAAAGTTATGATCAAAATACTGGAAGGTGTTCAGTGGAGAAAATGGTAACAATTATATAGTCGCATGGCTGCATTCCAAGGACTTTTGAGCCCATTTTGGTTGAACTATGCGGTTGCATGGTTTATAACCATGCGGCCGCATGGGTATTTTTCGAGGGTGAAATCCGAGATTCCTATTTTAACGCGGACACTTATGGAAACTTGATTGGGACACCTTTTTAAGCCCTAATCTCGACCTAGAATGCTATTCTTCATCTCCACATCAATTTTCTCTCATCTTGGGTGAAGAAACTCCATGGAAGGCTGGAAATCCTTGGTGAAGCAAGGGGAAGAACCCGATTGATATCGATTATTTCAACATTTCTCATGCTTGTAATATGATTTCCATTGCTAAACAAGTCTAGATTTGGATTTCTTATTCTTATAAATATGTTTTGAGATTAGTTTAATATATATTAGATTTTCATGGATTTAATCATATTCTTTCCATCCAATAATTGAAGCATGTATTGAATTTCAATTTTAAGCATAGTTGTGAGATTGATTTAACTTTAACTATATTTCACATAGACTCAATCATGTTTTGTCTATTGTGAAAGTAACTATTTGTTGACTTTCAATTTCATACAATTTTATTGGTGATCTGATTACTGCATTATACCTGAGGTATATTGTCGTTTCTCAAAGTGATTTGAATGAGTGATTCAAATTGATTAATCCGAACCGATCGAGAGAATTCCTGTGCTTCACTACTTCACACATCGATAATACATTACATTCAAACTGATAAATTCCTTACACAAAGCACGAAGAATACCCTAAACTTTTGGTCCTTTAACAAATTTCACATCTCCCTGTGGATACGACACCCTAAAGTTATACTACAACTATCGTGTTATACTTTGGACTTAATCAAATTTTGGCACTGTTGTCGGGGGGACGGTACAAATAATTAAAGGATTTTTGAGCAAAAGTGTGACTTCGTTCCTCTTTTATCTTTTTAGTTTATTGTTTATTTTTAGTTGTATTTTATTATTTCTCACATTTTTTTAATTTTTGTGTTTTATAAACATGTTTTGAGATGAGCGAGGACGATTTATTATGAGGCCTCAACCAGTATTTGAATCACTTTCTAACCTTCTTCTTGATACTGCATCTGTCGGCACGAATATCAAACTACACAACACAATGTCTGATAGTGAGCATGAGGATGCGCTATATAGGACCTTGCATGATTACCTTCACCCCACACGCACATCTATACCGTCATGCATCATGTTTTCACGTAATATGCCACATATGGACCTAAAACCCTTGAATGATTCAACTTCTTCCCAATTTTCATGGTCTTGAAAGCGAAAATCCATACGTGCATATTAGGGAGTTTGAGGAAGTGGTAGCAACCTTCCACAGTCAACATGGTACATTGGATGCAGTCAGGGTAAAAATTTTCCCATTTTCACTCAAAGAACGAGGAAAAGCTAGCTATATTCATTGCGACCACATTCAATTAGGACTTGGGTTAAAATGACCCAAGCATTCTTTGACAAATACTTTCCCCATCATAAAACAACTGCTTTAAAAGAACAAATTTCTTCTTTTGTCCAAAAGGACAACGAAGCTTTATATCAAGCATGGGAAAGATACAAAAAATTGCAAACCCTTTGCCCCCACCACGATTATGAAAGTTGGGGTGTTGTGAGTTACTTTTATAAGGGATTATTATCTAGGGAGCACCAATTTGTGGAAATGATGTGTAATGGTAAATTTCGACAAAAAGATCCGGATAAGGCTATAGAGTACTTAGATGACTTAGCCGAGAAAGCCAATACCTAGACTAGACCTAGTGCCACTGAGAGTACTAATAGGTCACAACCCACCAAAAATACCACTAGCACAGGCATTTATCATCTTAGGGAGGTGAATAACTTTAGAGCTAAGGTAGATGCCCTCACTAAAGAACTCAAAATCTTACGTGCTAGAAACTCAATGCCTACACAGAATGCATCTCATGTTGAATCTTTAGGACCGTGTTTTGTTTTTGATGGAACTGATCATCTAGCTCAAGAGTGTGCTACCTACACTGAGATGAGTGGAGTTTATGAGGGATACTGCCATGCCTTAGGCACATACCAAAAGTCTTATTCTCTCTTTTTTGAAACATACAATCCAGTGTGGCGGAATCATCCCAATTTCAGCTGGAAATCTGAAGGCCAGCCAAATAAAGCTCACACTGCACCTCCATATCAGTCCATGTCTTCCAAAAACTCTTTAGAAGACACTCTACATATATTTATAGAGGCAACAAGTAAGACTAATCAAAAGATTGAGACTATGATCACCCAAATTGTTGAAGAAAACAAGGAAATAAAATCTTATATGTCCAAACTAACTAATCCCTTAGTTGTAGGAGAGCGTAGAAAATTTCCAGCGCAAGCTCAACCGAACCCAAGGGGACAACACTCAGCACAAACTTCAGGATCAGAAGAGACCAACTTGAAGGAAGTGAATGCCATAACCATTAGATCTGGAAAAGTCATAGAACCAACCCCCGAACCTAGGGAAAGTGAGAAAGAGCATAGTAGCATAGAAAAGAGCATCCCTAGTGAGGAGGAAGTGAAAAATCCGTCTAGAGTGCCCTTTTCTCAAACCCTCAAGTCAACCTCGAAATCTTCTAGTTAACATAGTAAAATCCTAGAGAATCTCAAGCAAGTAAAAGTCAATCTACCTCTCTTGCACGTGATTTCCCAAGTCCCCACATATGCAAAAGTCCTTAAGGACTTTTGTACTGTAAAATGGAAGCACCATGTCAAGAAAATCGTCTTCTTGACTGAACATGTGAGTGCTGTAATTGAACAAAAAGTTCCGCCAAAGTATAAGGACACTGGTTGTCCTACCGTTTCTTGTATCATAGGAAACCATGAGATTTTACATGCTCTCCTCGACTTAGGGGCTAGTGTCAACATCATGTCTTATGCTATATACTCAACGTAAGGTCTAGGTGAGATCAAACCTACTACAATGGTCTTACAATTGGCTGATCGGTCCACTATTAGACCTAGGGGGTACTTGAGGATTTGCTAGTACAGATTGACAAATCTTGTTATCCTGTGGATTTTTTTGTTTTGGATGTGAAAGTAAATGTAGATTTTAACTCCAAGATTTCCATTATTCTTGGTAGACATTTTCTCGCTATAGCTAACGCTCTTATCAATTGCAGAAATGGTTTGATGACGCTATCTTTTGGAAACATGACCTTAGACGTCAACATCTTTCACGTCATGAAACAGTATGAGGAAAATGATAAGTGTCATCAAACATACATGATTGATGCACTTGTTGAGGAGGAAGCACATGCACTTATTGACCTCGACCCTTTGAATTCTTTCTTTTTAAATTTTGAAATTCTCGTAAAGTATGATAATGGGGAATATGCTGATATTTATGCTGTTTTTAATGATTTTTAGGATTATGGGACACCACCGGTGACTACTTCCAATGAGTTTGGTCCAATGCGCCGAAGGTTGACAACACCCTGGCTGGTGCGGGCTGAAGAAGGCAATATTGGACCGAGTCAACGACAATAAATAAAGGCGCTACTTGGGAGGAAACCCAAGGAGAGTTCGTTTCCTTCTCTTTCCTTTATTTTCATTTATGCATTCTCTCTAGATTTAGTCCATGCATTATTCTTTGCATTCCTTTTATTTTCATTTTCTGCATTACCCTTTCCATTAAAGACTTTCAGACTTCTTTTACTTTAGTTCATGTGATTCATTTCGGCACTCAGGTGACATCTTTCTTTACCTTTATTTGGCAGACTTTTTTTTGCATTGAGGACAATGCAATGTTTAGTTTGTGAGAATTTAACTTAAATTTTATTGTGAATTGCATGATTTATATGGAATTTTGGTCTAAATTATTTTAAGTCCCTAATTCACTGCATGTTCTTGAATGACAATATATGCCACTAGAAATTAATGTTGTTTATGAAAGTTTGGATGTTGAAACATTTGCTGAATCTTTTTGTGCACACAAGTCTTGTGGTAAGATAGTGGTTTAACATATGTAGCTAGAGTAATTTCTTGCTGAAATTTTCTTGTGAGAGTTAGTAAGGATCAAGAGCTACCTTGCACTAAAATAGCAATGAACATTCATTGATTTGGATTGGAAACTCTTTTGAGAACATATGGTTTGTGGTAAGATGGTAAGTTACTTAAGAAATAATGAAGGTCAATTTAGGATTAACATATAAGCCTTTCAAGCCTTCTTTTTCAATAGTTACAACCCCTAGTAGCCATGTTGAGCCATACATACATGTATAGCCTTTTCTTCAAACACTCATGTTATATATACTTCTCCACATCGGAGTATGGTCTATCCATGTACTTACCCAACTTTTTACTTCCAAGCGTGTAGTAAGTATTGAATGTTTATTTGTGAAGAATAGAAGCAAGAAAATGACAAGAGCTAGCATGTGCTCAAGCAAAACACCCTTAAAAAAAAAACAAAAAAAATTGATTGATTTTGGAGTTGAAATATTGAAGAGTGTATTGATCGAAAGATATAATCTATCAAGATGTTTGTTGAAATGCCTAACTACATGCTTGGAAGTCCTTGAATTGTTATATCCTCATTTTCATATAGCCTAACCCAAACCACATTACAACCCTTTACATTGACTATTTTGATCCCAAATATGATTGTGGTGAGAAAGTGATGAATTTTCGTTTGATAGTATGTCTATCATAAAATCAATGTTCGCTTGTTGCTCATTCATAAACATTTAAACCTCCAAATTTCGAGTATATCCCTTTCTCAGTTCCATAGAGAGAAAATCGCACTAAACACTTTGATACTCGTCAGTCGTGAAGCTGAACCTTCGGCTCAAGACATACTTGATGTTGCATGTGTTAGGGTTGGCGGTAAAATGGCTATGGCTTGACACACCCTCGCACATTTGGCAAGTGTTTTTGATATTTTGATGATCATGGCATTGTTAAGTTCTTGTGGTGTTGAGTTTGAAAAGAGCATGAATTGTAGTTGAGTTAAAACTTAATAATTTCATTCGTATCATGGACAATCACTCATTTTTTGGTTTTGCATTGAATTGCTAGGACTAGCAATAAGCAAGTTTGGGGGTGTGATAAGAGGATAAAATATGATATTTTTCCCTCTTAATTGTCGCATTCATATGATTATTTAACGTCAAAATGCACTCATTACTCTTATGTTTTGATCTAGGTCACAATTTGATGGAAAATAAATTTGAAAAAAAAAATGAGTAAACAGGGACAAAGTGGAAGAAAGTGAAAGTTCAGGGACCAAGTTGCAAATAATCCATAGATGAGAAAGGAGATGGAATGATGAATCAAGAATGCTAAGGGTCAATTGGGTGCAATTAGAAGTCAAAGGAACTGAAATATGATCATAACATCTTCACAAATCAATTCTCAATTGAAAAAGTTACGCACCAGTTTTCAGCCTCATATTCGGACCCCTTTTTGACATGTAAGATGATCGAATTGGAAGATGATTTCTGAAGAAAATTTGTAGCCTTTTGTGTTAACTTTCCAGTGCAACTTGAATCATCACAATTAGACTTTGGGAGGGAAAGTTATGCTCAAAATACTAGAAGCTATTAGGTGGAGAAAATGGTAACAACCATGGCTACCTTCCGAGAACTTTTGGGGCCATTTTGGTTGAACTATACGGTCGCATAGCTTATAATCATACGGCCGCATGGGTATTTTTCGAGGGAAAAATCCGAGATTCTTATTTTGACGTGAACACTTATGGAAACTTGTTTGGCACATGTTTTTAAGCCCTAATCTCGACCCAGAACGCCATTCTTCATCTCCACATCAATTTTCTTTCATCTTGGGTGAAGAAACTCCATGGAAGGCTAGAAATCCTTGGTGAAGCAAGGGGAAGAACCAGATTGATATCGATTATTTCAACGTTTCTCATGCTTGTAATATGATTTCCATTGCTAAACAATTCAAGAATTGGATTTCTTATTCTTATAAATATGTTTTGAGATTAGTTTAATATATATTAGATTTTCATGGATTTAATCATGTTCTTTCCATCCAATAATTGAAGCATGTATTGAATTTCAATTTCAAGCATTGCTGTGAGATTGATATAACTTTTACTATATTTCTCACGAACTCAATCATGTTTTTTCTATTGTGAAATTAACTATTTGTTGAATTTCAATTTCATACAATTTTATTGGTGATCTGATTACTGCATTATACTTGAGGTATATTGTCATTTCTCAAAGTGATTTGAATGAGTCATTCACATTGATTAATCCGAACCGATCGAGGAAATTCCTGCGCTTCACTACTTCACACATCAATAGTTACATTTCATTCAAACTGATAAATTCCTAGCACAAAGCACGAAGAAAACCCTAAGCTTTTGGTCATTTAACAAATTTCACATCTCCCTGTGGATACGACACCCCAAAGTTATACTACAACTACCGCGTTATACTTTGGGCGTAATCAATCCTTTTTCAAACCTTAGCAGAGTAGGAGGTTCGCGCTCATATAAAACCTGGAAGGAAGTAATCTTGCTTGCCATGTGGAAGGAAGTGTTATACCATAACTCGGCCCAAGGTAACCAACTAAACCAAGATTTAGGTCTTGATAAAGTAAAGCAGCGAGATATGTTTCTAGGGTGCGATTTAGTACTTCTGACTATCCATCAGATTGGGGATGGTAAGCCAGACTACGATTGAGCTTCATACCTTGCAGACAAAACAATTCTTCCCAAAACTGGCTTACAAAAATCTTATCTTTATCCGACACTATAGAGCGGGGTACTCCATGTAGACGCATTACCTCTTTAATAAAAATTCTAGCCACACTTGCCGTCATAAAAAGGTGTTTAAGCCCTATAAAATGCCCATATTTGCTTAATATATCCAGTACTACCAAGATTATATCCATGTTGCCTAATTTTGAAAGCCCTCCGATGATATCCATGGCTATGTCTTCCCAAACCTGATTAGGAATTGGTAGCTGCTGCAATAATCCCCCCGGTGATAGTGCAATATATTTGTTTTGTTGACAAACTGCACATTAGCTCACATAATGTTGAATATCATCTTTTATCCCTTCCCAATAGACATTTTCGATGATGCGTTTGTAAGTTTTCCGATAGCCAAAGTGTCCTCCAATCTTGCTGTCGGTACGCTTTTGTAACATTAACGGAATCAATGATGACCCTTTGGGCAGAAATAGATACCTCTTAAATAGCAGCTGGCCATTTACTACTGTAAAATCTGGTCGGCTAGAAGGATCCTGCCTGAGTTCTTGAATAATAGTTTGTAATTGTGAGTTTGCATGTACTTTCGCAAGAATGTCTAGCTGTACTACTGCAAGAGCTAATATTGTCATTGACTCGATACAAGAGCTGACACGGGAAAGGGCATCAGCAGCTTTGTTTTCACTACCAGGTCGATATTAAACCTCGAATTGATAACCCATTAACTTAAGTAACCATTTTTGATACTCTGAGTTCACTTCTCGTTACTCCAATAAAAATTTTAAACTTTTCTGATCCATTTGCACATAGAATTTGTGACCAAGCAAGTAGTGTTTCCACTTTTGCACCACAAACACAATCGCCATCAAATTTTTTTCATAAGTTGACTTTGCCTTTCCTTTTGGATTGAGTGCACAGCTATAGTATGCAATAGGATGATGGCCTTGCATTAACACAGCTTCTACACCAAAACCCGAAGCATCTATCTCTATACTATAAAGTGACGGTTGAAGTCCAGAATGGCGAGGATTGGTACAGATGTCATGGCTATTTTTAGTGTTCTAAACGCTTGCTCTGCTTCTTCATCCCAAAAAAATTATGTTTGCATAACCTTTCTGTTAATGGCCATGCTAATTTACCATAATCCTTCACAAAATAGCTGTAATACCCTGTGAGCCCCAAAAATCCCCTCAACTCTCGTAATGAGCGAGGACTAGGCCAGTCTACCATGGTTTGAATCTTTGACTTGTCTGTGGCCACACCCAGGTATGAAATGCAATGCCCCAAGTATTTTACTTTTGGTTGACCGAAGCTACATTTGTTACGATTGGCATACAACCAATGTGGTCTTAGCAGCTGCAAGACTCTCTTTAGATGCTCCACATGATCCTCCAAACTTTGACTGAATACCAAAATATCATCAAAAAAACACGAGAACAAACTGCCTCAACTGTCCTTTAAATACTTCATTCATGAGTGACTGGAATGTGGCCGGTGCGTTTGTCAATCCAAATGGCATTACCAAGAACTCATAATGCCTTTTGTAGGTCCTGAGCGTCGTCGTTAAGACATCCTTCGATTTGACCTAAATTTGATGATAACCAGCCTTTAGATCGAGTTTAGAGAAGATTGTCACCCCATGTAGCTTATCTAACAATTCGTCCATCATCGAAATGGAAAACTTATCTGATACCATTACATTGTTTATGGCTCTCTAATCTACATAGAAATGTCACTCTCCATTTTTTTCTTTACTAACAAAACTGGACTTGAGAAAGGACTGGTACTTAGCTTGATAATCTCAGCTGCTAGAATTTCTTTGACCAATTTCTCGATCTCATTTTTCTGAACATGGGAGTAATGCTATGGCCTTACACTTATAGGGGTTGTTCATGGTTGCAAGTGGATGGCATGATCCTTATCTCGTTGCAGCGGCAGCCCTTCAGGCTCTTCAAAAACCTCCCCAAATTCACTCAACACCTCTGTAATTTCTGTTGGTGGCTCACTCTGTGCTTGTCCAAGCTCGACCCCCATGCTACCTAATTCAAGAAGCACACCCTCACCACCTTCCTTGAAAGCTTTCATCATGGCCTTCAAGGTGACTAACGTTTTACTCAAGCTTGGATCCCCTCGCAAAGTCATGTTAGTACTCCCAACCTAAAACTTCATGTTAGAGTTTTCCAGTCAACCTTGGTAAGTCCCAAGGATAACAACCGCTTCATCCCTAGAATCACATCAGAGCTCCTCAAATCCAAGGGAAGAAAATATTCCACTACCTCAATGTTTTGAAGGGATAATTGTACTCCCTTATACACCCTTGCACCTTGCACTGCCATACCCATTCCCATGATCACCCTATATCAGTTGTATCAGTTCTTAGTAATCCCAGCTTTTGTACTAACTCAGTAGAAATAAAATTATGAGTAGCCCCATAATCAATTAACACAACTACCTCTTGACCAGAGATTACCCCCTTTACTTTATGTTTTGAGGTGGAATGAGCCCTACAATCAAGTTCATTGAAAACTCAACCATTTTACCTGTCATGGCTCGCTCACCTTCAACCGGATCCTCGATCCCTTCCTCACTACTCAATCCTTCTATCTCCTCATCATGTACTAGAAGCACCTGCAGTTCCTTAGATTTACACTTGTGCCCAATAGAGTATTTTTCGTCATAGCGGAGGCAAAGTCCTTTTGTCTCTTATTCTTAAATTTGGCTTCACTAAGCTTTTTAAAATCTAAAATGGTTGCACCGACAGGACCAATGTTTTGTGTTCCAGTTGGCATTGCAGGACGTTGGCCGATGGTTGGTGCGTTGAAGGTCGTATGTCGGTAAGGAGAATTTTGCCAATTTTGGTCGTGATAAGACATAAAATAACATGTTTTTATCCATTAATACTTGTATTTTTGTGATTAATTGACGCCTAAATGTACTGAGTATCCTTATATTTTGATTTAGGCCGCAATTGGAGGATTATGTCATAAATTAGAGGAAGTGAGTGAAGAAGGACCAAAGTGAAATAAATCTAAAGTTCAGGGACTAAATTGAAAATATCCAAAAGTTTAACTGGAAGGCAAAACAAAGGAGTGAAAGATTTGAATGTCAATTGATGGAAGACTCAAAGTATTGGAAGAAGAAAAACAATAAAAAGAGGCCAAGGAAAAGAGAATATGAAAGCTCAAGGACCAAGTTACAAATAATTGCTAGATGACACGACCGATGGAATGAAGATTCACGAGTTTGAGAGGTCAATTGGATGAAGAAAGAAGTCAAAGAGGTGAATAATAGTCGAAGTATAATCACATCAATTTCCGATCTAAAGGGTTATGCACCGATTTTTAGCATCATATTGGGACCCATCTTTAGCATAGTATACGATCGAATTGGACGATTAATTCTAAAGAAAATTGTAGATCTTTGAGTTAGCTTTCCAACACAACTTGAATAATCTCAATCGGACATCGAGAGAGAAAGTTATGACCAAAATACTGAAAGCTGTCCGGCGGAGAAAACAGTACAACCATGCAGTTGCATGGTTCATTTTCCATGCGGTCGCACAGGCCATTTCAGTGATCTTAGGACCCTGTTTTGACATAACTATGCGGTAGCACACAGTATAACCATGCGATCACATGGTAGAAACTTTTGACACAATTTTTAGTTTTCTTTTTCCGTCCAACCCGGAAACAAATCTTTTCACCATATAAATACCCCAAAACTCGTCCAAAACCTAGAGAACGCTCCCAAATCACTTTTCTCTCTTTTGTGCTAAGATATCCAGCTAATTTTGCATACTTGGTTGAGGATATTGAAGCCCCGAAATCTATACAACTGTGAGATCAAATTATTTTATTAGTTTAATTCATATTTCTGGGTATTGAACATTCTTTCGCACTTATTTTCAATGATTGTTGTGTTTAATTGCTATGATGCATACTAGTTTGTTATTCATTACAATTTTTCGCTAAACATCAAATCCATAATTGTTTGATTGATTTAACTTGTGAAGCAACTAGGATTAGTGATTTGCTGGTTTGGAAATTGTTAAATCTTAGGAAGAATGTTTGAATAGGTTAAATGCAAACGCGTGGCTTGTGTTATCTAGTTCATCGATTTCTCTAATATGTAAAGCTATTATTGAATTAAATCTTAGCGCTTGTCTATGGTTGTTTGATAATTAGGATTAGTTAGAAGGTTGTTGCCCTAACTAATTACACTTAAGGAGGAATAGAAAATTAATTGAATGGTAATTATTTTTCCAACGGTATATATTCAAAATATGAATTGATTCATACTTGCATCTATTATCAGTTGTAAAATTTTGAAGGTGGATATTGACTCAGACCATAGCTAGTTTTTTTCATTGATTTAATCCAATTTATTAATTTGCATTGTTTTTAGTTAGAATTGAATTCAACACATTCAAAAACCCCCCCTTTTAGTTAATTTAGCATAAAAGATAGACTAAACACTCTTCGTGGGATCAACTCTTACTTCCACTACTACATTTGTTTTAAGGAGTATAGGTTTTAATTTGGAGTGCCTACGACAACATGCACCAAATTTTGGCGCCGTTGCCGGGGAGTTATTTAGTTTACTTTGGTGCTTCTTTTTTCTTATTTTAATTTTTAAAAAAATTAAAATTTCAAAAATTAAAAAACATATATATATATATATATTTTTTTTTTTTTTTTTTTTTTTTAAATTTTTTTTTTTTTTTTCCCCCCAAAAAAATTTTTTGCTTACATTTTTTATTTATTTTGCTCCCTTAATTGTGTATGCCAGTAACTATATCCTCTAATCAGGGTGGATTGTTGTTTGATCCAGACATTGAAAGAACTTTACGCAAATTGAGGAGTGACATTCAGAGGAATTTTGAAGAAACCATGGCTAGAAATCAAACTTTGAAGGAGCTTGCAGCCCCAAACTTGAATCAACAACTCCTCTGCATAACCTTCCCTACATTAGATGCTGCTACTACTTTTGAACTCAAATTGGGACTAATACATCTTTTGCTCATTGTTTAAGGTTCTACAGGTGAAGATTCTCATAAACATCTAAAGGAATTTCACGTGGTTTGCACAAGCATGAAACCCACTGGAGTAACAGAGGAGCAAATCAAATTACGAGCATTCCCATTCTCCCTGAAGGACTCAACTAAGGATCGGCTCTATTACCTACCATCTGGAAGTGTCACAACATTGGAGAGATGAAGAGGATGTTCTTAGAAAAATATTTCCCAGCTTCAAGGGCAGCTAACATTCGAAAGGAAATCTGTGGTATAAGATAGGACAATAGAGAGTCCTTGCGTGAATATTGGGAACGGTTCAAGAAATTATGTGCAAGCTGCCCCCATCATCAAATCAGTGAACAACTTCTCATCTAGTATTTCTATGACGGTCTTCTACCCACTAATAGGAGCATGATTGACGTTGCAAGAGGAGGAGCTTTGGTTGATAAAACTCCTGAGGGTGCAAGGATCTTGATTGCAAACATGGCAGCTAATTCTCAACAATTTGGCACAAGGCTTGATAAACCTGTCAATGAGGTAAGTATCTCATCCCTTGAACAACAGATTTCAAGTCTAACTACTCTTGTTCGACAAATGGCTGCAGGAAATATGCAAACAGTAAATGTATGTGGAATTGGCTCGGCAACAGGGCATCCAACTGATGCGTGCCCAACACTTCAAGAATATCCTAATGAAGAAGTTAATGCAGTGGGTGATTTTCCTGGACAACCACAAAGGAGCTATGATCCCTACTCTAACACTTACAACACAGGATGGAGGAATCACCTGAACCTTAGCTATGAAAATCAACAAAATCGGCCTATGCAACAAAATCGCCCTAATTTCCAGCAAAACAAGTAGCCATATCCTCCTAGACAACAACAGGGCCAAACTTCTAACTCTGGTATGTCTTTAGAAGATGTTGTTAAAGCCCTTGCCACTAACACTCTACAATTTCAACAGGAGACACGAGTAAACAATCAAAATTTGGAGCATCAAATAGGTCAAATGGCAACTTCAATCAACCAGCTGGGATCCCAGAACTCAGGTAAATTGCCTTCTCAAACAATTGTGAACTCAAAGGAAAATGCAAGTGCAATTGTGTTAAGGAATGGTAAAGAGGTTGAAGCACCGGTGAAGACAATCGCCACATCATCATAACAAGAAAAGGAAGAAAACACCGTCATAGGCAAAGCTACTTCTAGCAATGATGATATACCCAAATGTAAGTTTCCACCCCTTTTTGAGCATAAACCAGTTCTCCCTTTCCTTCAGTCTTTAATAGAATATGGGAGAGATAATACATATAGCGAACTTTATGAAGCTTTTCGTAAATGTGAAGTGAATATTTCATTGTTAGATGCTATTAAACAAGTACCTAGGTATGCTAAATTTTTGAAACAGTCGTGCACGATTAAAAGAAGGCAGAGTTGGGAAAAATGCGTCAGCAGTCATTCAAAAGAAATTTCCTGCAAAATGCAAGGATCCAGGTATGTTCACTATCCCTTGCACAATAGGTGACACTATATTTGAAAAAGCCATGCTAGATTTAGGTGCCTCCATAAATGTCATGCCATACTCAATATACGCTTCTTTGAAATTGGGACCCTTGGTGAAAACTAGTGTGGTTATTCAATTGGCTGATAGATTAAATACCTACCCTAGGGGAGTGATTGAGGATTCCTTGTTAAGGTTAATGAATTGGTCTTTCCTGCTGATTTTTATGTGCTTGACATGGAAAATGGTGACCAAACTAGTCCCATCTTGTTAGGAAGACCAATTTTTAAAAACATCCAAAACAAAAATAAATGTACACAATGGCACACTAACCATGGAGTTTGATGGTGAAATAATTAAATTCAACATCTATGATGCCATGAAATTTCCTAATGATGATAAAGCTCTTTACTATATTGATTTGACTGACTGCCTAGCACAGGACGTTTTTGAACTTAATGGAAAGGATGAATTAGAGGTTGCTAATAGTAATCATGTTGAAAAGGAAGATGGGGAAATAACTTTGAGCCCTAAATTGCAAAACACTATTGCAGCATTGAACAATGTTCCAAAGTTATAACAACCAGATAATAATTCGTATGCAACATTATCAGTTTCTAATGAAAAACCCCTACCTTCTGTTTTGCAGGCCCCTATCCCCGATTTGA
Organism: Olea europaea var. sylvestris; assembly: GCF_002742605.1. NCBI lineage: Eukaryota > Viridiplantae > Streptophyta > Magnoliopsida > Lamiales > Oleaceae > Olea > Olea europaea. Next base: position 31,000 of record NW_019254391.1, read on the forward strand.
AGCCTCTTCCTAGTCACCTCAAATATGTATTTCTTGGGGATGGAAACATACTGCCCATAATCATCTCAAACGAATTGAATGCAACACAGGAAGAAAAACTAATACAGGTTCTCAAGAAACATCGCACTGCTATTGGTTGGACAATTATAGATATCAAAGGGATCAGTCCATCAACTTGTATGCATCGCATTTTGCTTGAAGAAGGAGCAAGATCTACACGTCAACCTCAAAGGAGATTGAACCCAACTATGATGGACGTAGTCAAGCAGGAGATTCTCGAGCTTTTAGACGTTGGAGTGATCTATCCTATCTCTGATAGTAGTTGGGTCAGCCCTGTTCAAGTAGTTCCTAAGAAAACCAGGATAATTGTGATGAAAAATCAGAATAATGAATTGGTTACCACCCGTGTTCAAAATGGGTGGCGGGTTTGTATAGACTATAGAAAATTAAATGCTGTAACCCGCAAGGATCACTTCCCCTTACCTTTTATTGATCAAATGCTTGAAAGGTTAGCTGATCATCCTTACTATTGCTTTCTTGATGGTTATTCAGGTTGCTTCCAGAAAGCAATTGCCCCTAAGGATCAAGAAAAGACAACCTTCACATGCCCATTTGGAACCTTCTCATACCGTCGCATGCCCTTTGGTCTTTGCAATGCTCCAACCACTTTTCAACGGTGTATGGTTAGTATATTTTCTTATTACACCGAACATATTATAAAAGTCTTTATGGATGACTTTACAGTCCATGGAGACTCATTTGATAGCTACTTGAATAACATTGCACTAGTCCTTAAAAGATGCATGGAAACTAATTGTGTGCTGAATTCTGAAAAATGTCATTTTATGGTTGAACAAGGTATAGTTCTAGGGCATGTAATTTCATCTAAGGGCATTGAGATAGATAAAGCCAAAAATTGATATTATTCAATCTCTACCTTACCCTACAAGTGTGCGGAAAGTTCGTTCTTTCCTTGATCATGCAGGTTTTTACCGTAGATTTATTAAGGACTTCTCCAAAATAGCATTGCCCCTATGCAAACTACTACAAAAGGACATGGCTTTTGAGTTTGATGAGGAGTGCAAAGAGGCATTCGATGCACTAAAGAATTTGCTGACGTCTGCACCAATTATTCAACCTCCTGATTGGAACTTCCCCTTTGAAATAATGTGCGATGCAAGCAACTTTGCAGTAGGTGCATTGTTGGGTCAAAAAATTGGAAATGCTTCATATGCCATCTACTATGCTTCCAGGACTCTAAATGACGCCCAGAGAAACTACTCCACAATTGAAAAAGAACTCCTAGCTGTTGTTTTTGCATTAGAAAAGTTTATTCCATATTTACTTGGTAGTAAAGTCATTATTTATTCTGATCATCCAGCTCTGCGTTATCTGATGACAAAAAAAGAGGCAAAACCAAGGTTAATACGGTGGATACTTCTCTTGAGTGAATTCAACTTGGAGATCAAGGACAAAAAGGGAACAGAGAACAGTGTTGCAGACCATCTGAGCCGTCTGGGTCATGTGGACGATGAACTTCAATTGCACGAAACCTTTCCTGATGAGAAATTGTTCTCTGCAAATGTGATACTACCTTGGTATGGAGCTATCGTAAATTTTTTGGCTATTAACATTTTTCCCTTGCATTTCTCTAGGGCTCGAAAGGACAAGATAAGGAAGGACGCAAAATATTATGTATGGGATGACCCATACCTGTGGAAGCATTGTGCAGATCAAGTAATCAAAAGGTGTATTCCGGAAAATGAAATCACCCCTATCCTCACCTTTTGTCATCCTTATGCTTGTGGAGGACACTTTTGACCAAAGAGGACAGGAAAAAAGGTGTTGGAATGCGGTTTCTATTGGCCATCCTTATTTCTAGACGCATATGCCTTCTGTAAGTCATGTGAGAATTGCCAAGACAGGTAACATATCCCAGAGAAATGAAATGCCACAATCACCCTTACTCTTCTATGAAATTTTTGATATTTGGGGCATTGATTTCATGAGACCATTTCCTGTGTCATTTGGTTTTCTCTATATTTTACTTGCTGTGGACTATGTGTCGAAATGGGTGGAAGCAAAAGCCACCAGAACTGATGATTTTCGAGTTGTTGCAAATTTTATCAAGTCTAACATATTATTCAAGTTTGGAATTCAAGAGCTCTCATTAGTGATCGTGGCACTCATTTTTGTAACCGAACAATGGAGGTTTTGCTAAGAAAATATCATTTAACTCATAAGGTGTCAACTGCATATCACCCACAAACAAATGGACAAGCAGAAGTATCCAATCGAGAAATCAAACCTATCCTTGAAAAAACAATTTTTCCAAACAGAAAGGATTGGAGTTTGCGCATGGATGACGCTTTATGGGCATAGCGGACTACATATAAGACACCTATTGGTATATCACCTTATCGGTTGGTATTCGGGAAACCATGTCACCTTCCAATGGAGTTGGAACACAAAGCTTATTGAGCTATCAAAAATTTCAACATGAAGATGGATGAAAGTAGAGAACATAGGAAGTTGCAACTTCAAGAGTTAGAGGAAAATTCGTAATGATGCCTATGAGAGTGCAAGGATTTACAAGGAAAAGACAAAGCTTTTCCATGATAAGATGATCTCTAGAAAGGAGTTTAAAGTCGGTCAAAAAGTCCTTCTATACCAGTCTCGGCTTCGTTTATTTCCAGGTAAGTTGCGTTCTCGTTGGATTGGACCATTTGTTGCTACTAATGTTTTCCCTCATGGTACAGTTGAAATTCAGAGTTTGGCATCTTTATCAGTTTTTAAAGTAAACGACCATAGACTTAAGCCATTCTACCAACGTTTCGAGGCGGAGCCCGTAACAACGTTGAAGCTTGGAGATCCAATTTATAACAATTAAGGAAGAAAGCAGCCAAAGACAATAAACAAAGGTGCTGCTTAGGAGGCAACCCAAGAAGAGTTTTTTCCTTTACCTTTTCATTTTATTTCGTTTTTTGCATTAATATTTTAGGTTAAATTTGTTCTCTTCTTTACATTTCACTTTATGTTGGGGACAATGTAATTTTTAAGTGGAGGGGAAGGAATTTAGGTTGTTTTCATTTTATTTTTTTTTAAATTTTTAATTCGGATCATATTTCTACTTCACAAAAAAAAATTTGAAAAATTGAGAGAAAATTTGTGATTTTAAATAATTTTTGGTTGTGTGTGCTATTTGCAAGATTGAATTCAATCTCTGAAGAGTGCATAACATGATTGAATAAATGATCTTTCCAACTTAAAGTTAATTGGTTGAGTTATTTTCTTTGAAGATGGTAGTAACTAAATTTTGTAGACAAAAAGCCAGTGAAATTTTGAGCCTTTAAGACTGATACATCCAAATCAGTCTCACTATTTTCTTTCATGAGTGATTTTCTTCCTTGGATTTGTTTCTCTAGAACTTGTCTTGATTCTCTTCGAGATCATATTGACACATGCATGCATGAACATGATTAAGGTCATCTTTGTTGCATAATTTAGCAACCTTAGCCAAATAGCCTACCCTGTAATTAATTGTCCCTTTGTTGAACCCTTTGAGCCTTATAGCCTTTTCTTTTTGAACCCATGTTACAAACTTTAAATCTGGAAAAACAATAATCTTACCCAAGCTAGAAAGTAAGTGGAGTATTGTTCATCATTTTTGTTACATATGGGAGTGCAAAAGAAATAAATGTGGGGGTGTCTAAAATTTCGGTAGGACTGTGATTGGTGGAATGGAACATATTCTCAATTACAATACATAAATTCCATTATTAGTGTCATATTTTGGAGGAAAAAAAACTGATGAAAATATTTGTTCATAATGTGTTATGTGTTTTAACGAGTTTGATTGTTCTATATTGATAGCATTGCAACTGCAACATTTTTGTGAAAGTAAATTTGAATTTTACTCGTGGACGAGCAAAAGATAAGTGTGGGGGAATTTGATAAGACATAAAATTTCATTTTTTCATCCATTAATACTTACATTTTTTAGATTAATTGGAGCCTAAATGTACTGAGTATTCTTATATTTTGATTAAGGTTGCAATAGGATGATTATGGCATAAATTAGAGGAAATGAATGAAGAAGGACCAAAGTGAAAGAAATCAAACGTTCAAGGACTAAATTTAAAATATCCAAAAGTTTAACCGAAGGCGAAACAAAGGAGTGAAAGATTTGAAGGTCAATTGATGGAAGACTTAAAGTATTGGAAAAAGAAAAACAAGAAAAAGAGGCCAAGGAAAAGAGAAGATGAAAGCTCAGGGACCAAGTTACAAATAATTCCTAGATGAGACGAGCGATGGAATGAAGATTCAAGAGTTTAGAGGTCAATTGGATGAATAAAGAAGTCAAAGAGGTGAAATATAGTCGAAGTATAATCACATCAATTTCCGATCGAAAGGGTTATGCACCGATTTTTAGCATCATATTGGGACCCATTTTCGACATAGTACACAATCGAATTGGAAGATGACTTCTGAAGAAAAATTGTAGATCTTTGAGTTAGCTTTCCAAAAAATTCTTGAATCATCTCAATCAGACATTGAGAAAGAAAGTTATGACCAAAATATTAAAAGCTATCCGGCGGAAAAAACCTTATAACCATGCGGTCGCATGGTTCATTTTCCATGCGGTCGCACAGGCCATTTCAGTGATCTCAGGACCCTATTTTGACATAACCATGCCGTAGCATACGATATAACCCAATTTTTAGTTTTCTTTTTCCGTCCAACCATGTACGAAAACAAATCTTTTCACCATATAAATACCCCAAAAACTCGTCCAAAACCTAGAGAATGCTCCCAAATCACTTTTCTCTCTTTTGTGCTCTAAAATTGAAGATATCTAACTAATTTCTCATACTTGGTCGAGGATATTGAAGCCCTGGAATCTATACGACTGTGAGATCGAATTGTTTTATTAGTTTAATTCATGTTTCTGGGTATTGAACATTCTTTTGCACTTATTTTCAATGATTGTTTTGTTTAATTGCTAGGATGCATACTAGTTTGTTATTCATTACAATTTGCCGCTAAGTTAAACATTAAATCCGTAGTTTTTTGATTGATTTAACTTGTGAAGCAACTAGGATTAGTGATTTGCTGGTTTGGAAATTGTTAAATCTTAGGAAGATTGTTTGAATAGGTTAAATGCAAATGCGTGGCTAGTGTTATCTAGTTCATCGATTTCTCTAATACGTAAAGCTATTATTGAATTAAATCTTAGCGCTTGTCTATGGTTGTTTGATAATGAGGATTAGTTAGAAGGTTGTTGCCCTAACTAATTACAATTAAGGAGGAATAGGAAATTAATTTGAATGGTAATTATTTTTCCAACGGTGAATATTCAAAATATGAATTGATTCATACTTGCATCTATTATCATTTGTAAAATTTCGAAGGTGGATATTGACTCAAACCACGGTTAGTTTTTTTCATTGATTTAATCCAATTTATTAATTTGCATGGTTTTTAGTTAGAATTGATCTCAACACATTCAAAAACCCCTTTTTAGTTAATTTAGCATAAAAGATAGACTAAACACTCTTCGTTGAATCAACCCTCACTTCCACTACTACATTTGTTTTAAGGAGTATATGTTTTAATTTGGAGTTCCTACGACAGCACACACCAGGTTGATAGTGGTTTTGTTTCGAACTAGCCCAGAAACACCAATATGGACCTGCATGGCTTAATTTTTTTTCTTCAATATGTTGGGCCAGCTCCATAATTTGTTCCAATCCTTTGGGCCTCAGCACACGGATCTCTGCCTTAATTTCTAGAGTCAGCTTATTGATAAAATGGCCTCCAAATAACCTCTATAATCTCCCTAATCGGCTATGCTAATGTTTCAAAGGCGACACGATACCCCATTATTGACCCCTCTTGTCGAAGAGTCAGGAAGCGCTCTTCCATGGTGCCTTCCACTGAGGATCGAAATCGAGCCCGCAACAACGCCTTAAGTGTTTCCCAATCTTTTATGCTTTTCCGTCTCTGCTCTTACTGGTACCAAGTGAGTGCGTCTCCTTCAAAGCATAGTGCCACCATTTCCAATTTCTCTCGTTCTGTGAATTGATTTACCAAAAAATATCGTTCGGCCTTGAAGACACAATAATCTGGGCAAAAATCGGCATTTTTAGTCGCCTCGCTTTGAGTTCCTATTTCCAGTTTTCCCCGAGCCTTCAGTGATGACTCGATTGCTTGTCTCTACTCCTGAGTAGAGCATATTCTGGCTCCTTCCTTCCTTCCTTCTTGCCCTTTACATTTTCTCTCCCTATCAGCTTCCTTCCATTTCGTTCTCAGGAAGGCAAACTGCTCCAGGATGAATTCAATGTTCTTTTCAATATTCTACACCCTTTGCATTTCCACCTGCATCCTTTCAAACCTAGATTGCACCTCCTCCATCTGGCCTTGCAATCTACGGTGAACCCCTTCTGAATATCCCACACGATCCAATAAATTTACCATCCCGATCATAACGGCTTTGATACCAATGATAGATCCAAAACAGAACATGAGTTTTATTATGAGAATTCAACCACCAAACAGTGATTACAAGCGGAACAAACCTACTATTAAGGAAGCAGATTCTTTATTCAATAATAAAAAAAGGAAAAATAACGAGATCAATGGACATTCGAGAGGCCCACACTCTCCCAAGGAATCTCCCAATTTCTGGATGGTGGTAAAGTGATTATTCCTCTTATTTATACTTGGTTTTTCCTTCCCAATTGGTGCTGTAATTATGCAATTGGTCCTGCAATTGTGCCCATTGCCCTTGATCCTTGCTTTCGCTTTTGGTATGTTGTGTGGATTGAGGATCTATCACGAGCATTCTTCAAGCCAATTTTCAGCAACCTCCTCTTGTCCTTCTTTTGTAATCCACTATTTAAATAAGCCATACTTGTCCCTAAGTCCATGACCCCATGCTGGATAATTTAAGGTTGCCAACGACTCCAAAAAATGGGAAGCGATTCTCCCTAAACCCCCATTTCCAAGAGCAGCATCTGGCTCCTGTTATGGATAAGTCGGACAATTAGCAAAAAGAAGAAAAGAAAAGGGCTTGCACATGCTTGGAGATTGCAAATCCTAGTACCCTTTTATCTCAATACATCATTTACGTGTCAAGTGTATCTATATTTCTCAGCCCAAGTACATGTTTCAGCCGCATCTCATATTGCAATAAAGCAAGATTATGGCCTAACACTCGCAAACGTAGAAAACTAAATTATAATGTAAGTGATGTTGTGAGGACTAAAAGTGATCAACGTCTAGATCAGTTAACAGAACCACCCTAACAATTACATTGACAAAATTGAGATCAAATTTCATAAGCTAGTATACATTAAACCACCGCATTCAAATGATCCAGAAATAGAGGGTATCAAATTTAGGTATCTATTTAACATACACGGAATGTACATGAACATATTGCATAAAATTTTAGATTTTATTCAGAAATTAAAAACATAAAATGCACAAGAAATTTTGTCTGAACATTTTTTGTTTATGCAATATCACGATTCTTATTGCAAATATAATATAATAAACACAAGATTGTTGGAAAAAATACACGTACATAAATTATATTCATATAATTATTGGGAAAAGGTTAACGAGTATGAAAGCGGACAAAAATCGACTTAACGAAATTAAATATGTAAAGTAGAAACGAGAAATGCTTAAATATGAATTCAATCGTGACAAGAGTAGAAACTTTTTCTCATTAAGGTGATAATACTTGACATAGGTGCTAACGATTTTTCGGCATTCGTTTCCCAAGACACAAAGACCACGTCTCACAATAGGAATACTCCAAATTATGTAGACCAACGAACTTACTGATGTTTTGAACTCTCTTTTTATGAAACTCGACTCAAAACAAATGCAGAATTATTTTGAAGTGAATATGCATTAATGCGATAATGCAAGGATGAAAAATGATGAATGAAAATTTCAAACGCCTATAAATAGTTGTTGGAAAGTTTGTGTCTTGAAAGACCCAACTCTACAAAAAGACACAATTATTAAAATTAGTCTCTATATATGAAGAAACACACCTATTAGAAAATAATAATTTCAAAAATCACAATCTTTCATATAGAAAGACATACATTTTCGATCAAATAGTTCTAGAACATTCAACAATTTTATATATTTAAGTGCTTAGTTTGACTTTAATTTCTGAGTCACTGACTAACAATTTTTACTTAAATAGTCATTCAAAAAATCAGTCTATGTAAATTTTCAACAGCCTCGGGAACACCATTCAAGCTACCATGGAATACCGTTTTAATAAGGGTCCATTTAATAGAAAAGGTGAAAAAGCCAAGCTAATTCCATGTAAATCGGAAAAAGAAAAGACCACAAAAACCATAAGAATTCAATTTTCATGAAATTGGCAAAAAATATGCTTTAAATGTTTGTACATTGGAATCTGAACCCCATTTCCACTTTCATACCAAACAGCCAAAGTAGAAAACGAATTCCTTGAATGTGACATTTTTCATGAAAAAAAATGCTATCAAACAGACCCTAATAGTATTTGCAGAGATGTTTTGCAATCAAATGATGCAGTTTTGGTAGTTTTTCATTTGCATCTTCAAGCCTACTATTCCTAGCATGGGCCACTTCATAAATAGTATTCGGACCGTTGGGCCCTCTTTACTTGCGAAGTCCCCAACATTCAAAGATATTTTTCGATTCTTTGAATTATATTATTTTAGCCATTTTCTTTTAAGATGCCTCGTGCTTTTCATCCAAGAGGTCCGGATCTACTCTTCTAGCTTTATCATTTAGCCTCTCATCAAAATATACGTGACTTGGACAGAGTAAGCGAACTTCAAATGGAGCTATAGCTTCGGTCTGAAGTGTTGAGTCACAGAGCCTAATTATTGTCGAGCAATAATTATTGTTGAATCCTTGAAAAATTTGGGTTTGCCCTACTTTATCTTATAAATTGGAAGCAATCTAAACTTCATGTATTA
>NW_019254392.1:0-1189 GCF_002742605.1 Olea europaea var. sylvestris
ATTTCCCCCGGCGCGAATTTTATTTCCGATCAACCTGCCAAATTTAAGCCCATTCCGACACAGCCGCGAAAAATGACGAATTTACCCCGCCGCGATTTTTGTTTCCGATCTACCTGTCAAATTTTAGACCATTCCAACACAGCCGCATAGAATGACGAAATTGCCCCCGGCGCGATTTTTATTTCCGATCAACCAGTCAAATTTTAGCCCATTTCGACACAGTCGTGAAAAATGAAGAAATTTCCCACGGCGCGCTTTTTATTTCTGATCAACCTGCCAAATTTAAGCCCATTCCGATACAGTCGCGAAAATTGACGAAATTGCCCCGGCGCTATTTTTGTTTCCAATCTACCTGTCAAATTTTCGCCCATCTCGACAAAGCCGCGAAAAACGACGAAATTGCCCCCGGCGCGATTTTTATTTCCGATCAACCAGTCAAATTTTAGCCCATTTCGACACAGTCGCGAAAAACGACGAAATTGTCCCCGGCACGATTTTTATTTCCGATCAACCAGTCAAATTTAAGCCCATTTCGACACAGTCGCGAAAAACGACGAAATTGCCCCCGGCGCGATTTTTATTTCCGATCAACCAGTCAAATTTTAGCCCATTTCGACACAGTCGTGAAAAATGAAGAAATTTCCCACGGCGCGATTTTTATTTCTGATCAACCTGCCAAATTTAAGCCCATTCCGATACAGTCGCGAAAATTGACGAAATTGCCCCGGCGCGATTTTTGTTTCCAATCTACCAGTCAAATTTTCGCCCATCTCGACAAAGCCGCGAAAAACGACGAAATTGCCCCCGGCGCGATATTTATTTCCGATCAACCTGCCAAATTTAAGCCCATTTCGACACAGTCGCGAAAAATGACGAAATTGCCCCGGCGCGATTTTTGTTTCCAATCTACCTGTCAAATTTTAGACCATTCCGACACAGCCGCATAAAATGACGAAATTGCCCACGGCGCGATTTTTATTTCCGATCAACCAGTCAAATTTTAGCCCATTTCGACACAGTCGCGCCCGGCGCGATTTTTATTTCCGATCAACCTGCCAAATTTAAGCCCATTCCGACACAGCTGCGAAAAATGATGAATTTGCCCCGCCGCGGTTTTTGTTTCCGATCTACCTGTCAAATTTTCACCCATTTCGACAAAGTCGCGAAAAATGACGAAATTGCCAACGGC
>NW_019254393.1:0-1189 GCF_002742605.1 Olea europaea var. sylvestris
TTTGTTTCCCATCAATCAGTCATATTTTAGAAGATTCCAACACCGTCGCGAAAAATGAGGAAATTGCCCCCGGCTCGTTTTTTCCGATCAATTGGTCATTTTTGAGCCTATTTCGACACCATCGCGAAAAATGACGAAATCGCCCACGACTCGATTTTTGTTTCCCATCAAACAGTCAAATTTTAGCCGACTCCGTCACCGTCGCGAAAAATGACGAAATTACCCGCGGCGCGATTTTCGTTTCCCATCAATCAGTCAAATTTTAGACGATTCCAACACCGTCGCGAAAAATGAGGAAATTACCCTCGGCTCTTTTTTTTCCGATCAATCGGTCAAATTTGAGCCTATTTCGTCACCGTCACGAAAAATGACGAAATCGCCCACGACGTGATTTTTGTTTCCCATCAATCAGTCAAATTTGAGCCTATTTCGACACCGTCGCGAAAAATGACGAAATCGCCCCCGAAGCGATTTTTGTTTCACATCAATCAGTCAAATTTTAGCCGACTCCGACACCGTCGCGAAAAATGACGAAATTGCCCCCGGCGCGATTTTTGTTTTCCATCAATCAGTAAAATTTTAGACGATTCCGACACCGTCGCGAAAAATGACGAAATTGCCCCCGGCGCGATTTTTGTTTTCCATCAATCAGTAAAATTTTAGACGATTCCGACACCGTCGCGAAAAATGACGAAATTGCCCCCGGCGCGATTTTTGTTTTCCATCAATCAGTAAAATTTTAGACGATTCCGACACCGTCGCGAAAAATGACGAAATTGCCCCCGGCGCGATTTTTGTTTTCCATCAATCAGTAAAATTTTAGACGATTCCGACACCGTCGCGAAAAATGACGAAATTGCCCCCGGCGCGATTTTTGTTTTCCATCAATCAGTAAAATTTTAGACGATTCCGACACCGTCGCGAAAAATGACGAAATTGCCCCCGGAGCGATTTTTGTTTCCGACTAATCTGTCAAATTTTAGCCGATTCCGACACCGTCACGAAAAATGACGAAATTGCCCCCGGCGCGATTTTTGTTTTCCATCAATCAGTAAAATTTTAGACGATTCCAACACCGTTACGAAAAATGATGAAATTGCCCCCGACGCGATTTTTTTTCGATCAATCGGTCAAATTTGAGCCCATTTCGACACATCGCGAAAAATGACGCAATCGCCCCCGGCGCGAT
>NW_019254394.1:0-237 GCF_002742605.1 Olea europaea var. sylvestris
ATGTTGTCAAAACTCCACTCTACGCATTGAATCAGGGTCTGGGACCATCACCAATGATTCCAGAAGGGCTAAAATCCCTAAACATCAAACCCCAAAACCTAAACCCTAAACCAAAACCAAAACCAAAACCAAACCCTAAATAGCACTTTCTCTCTCTAACCCAAAACGCTCTCCCTTCTCTCTAGAATGGGAGACAAATCACAAACCTTCAAAAATCTTGATCCACCACCCGGCATA
>NW_019254394.1:618-1189 GCF_002742605.1 Olea europaea var. sylvestris
CCACCTTTACCCGGTGGATTTCAACCCCAAACAACCCAAAATCTTCCAGCACCTCAAGCTACAATGGTTTTGGAAGCAATAGAATCAGATTTATATGAAAATGTTGGCGGCATGAATCCCAATGTTATCAAAACTCCACTCTACGCACTGGATCATGGTTTTCGACCATCACCAATGGTTCGAGAAGGGCCGAAATCACTAAACCCTAAACCATAAACCCCAAACCCTGAACCCTAAACCAAAACCAAACCCTAAGCCACACTTTCTCTCTCTAGCCCAAAACACTCTCCCTTCTCTCTAGCATGCGAGACAAATCACAAACCTTCAAAAATCTTGATCCACCATCCGACATACCACCTTTACGCGGTGGATTTGAACCCCAACCAACCAAAAATCTTCCACCACTTCAAGCCACAATGGTTTTGGAAGCAATGGAATCAGATGTATATGAAAAAGTTGATTGCACGAATCCCAATGTTTTCAAAACACCACTCTACGCATTGAATCAAGGTCAGGGACCATTACCAATGATTCCAGAAGGGCCGCAATCCCTAAACGCCAAACCCTAAAC
>NW_019254395.1:0-1189 GCF_002742605.1 Olea europaea var. sylvestris
TGGCTTCATTTTGATATGAAGCATTATGAGGACCGATATGAATTAGCACAGTTTTTTACCACATTTGGTGCTAAGTTCATACCACGTACTACCTCATTGGTTGGAGGATGGGGATCCATGTTGATAAGGATGTTGACATTTGTAGCTGTGGAATGATCTTACATCGCTTAATTGGTGTAATGACTTCCATGTTCTGTGTTAATATTCTTGTTGGACCGGATCATGTTACGTAAGGCGTCATCATTGGAGCTATACTTTGTGGCCACCTATGTAGTCTAACCCGAATGTTAAAACTTTGTTATAGCAATCAAATGTTTGTCCAAGTGAGAGAATGTTGGAATAATTCCATATATGAGCTTCATATTCGATTGCAAATTTTATGGGTTAGATGTATGGCTCATAATAATATTTGTGTTTGGGCCAAATTTGTTAAGTGATTAATTGGGCATTTTACACCTTACGGGTCGTAATTAATATAATGTCGTAATTTTAAGTATGTGGGCCGAAAATAAACCCTCATTAGAATTCTAGTCGTAATGGAACGGCTCAATTATTTTCTATATAAAGGCTAGGTCCCATCTCTTCTCCATATAATTTTATTAGCTTGCCCCATTGATGGCCAATACTTTTGTGAAGAGCAAGGAGGGAAAGATATGGTTACTATTATTCATATCAACGATAGCTTCCGCATGTATGAATTCGAATCATTAATTTATAGTTGTGTTATTCTTGATTCTTAGCATGATTACAATTAAATTCACCAATCAGCAGAATGTGATATCAGTGACGATGACCTTCTCCGAAGGGTTCTGTTGGACTCAAATCCAGAAACATCAAACAGTATCACTTTTGCCCTCGTCTCAATCTGATATTGAGATACTTGGTGGGAGAAACTAGCTCTCTGGCACCTATAATTTGGACCCAAAATGGGATGAATGGGAAATGTCAAAGAATATGGTTATATTCAAACGAATTAGTTCATGTGATTCTTTATATTATATAAATCAGTTCAATACAGATGTATCTCTTTTAACATGACATCACATAATATCAAATGCTAGTACTTCAAAAACATTTTACACCATAATTATTACTGGCATACTTGTGTTGAGAGATTGATTTCTTGAAAAAGTGTTGCAACTACATCAATTCACTAGTAGTATGAGCTATTGTTCTATATTCTGTTTCT
>NW_019254396.1:0-1189 GCF_002742605.1 Olea europaea var. sylvestris
ATAGCGAAGCCCAACCCATTTTAATAACCAAAGAAAAATGTAAATTTAGCCAACAAACATCAAATTAGTCCAAATCACTCAAACTCATATATTATATATACAGCAATATGTAGGATTTTGATGTTTTCGTTTTCTAAATAAAAAATTGAAACAAAATTTTTTTAAAGTTACAAGATATATATGTCGAGTTTGAGCCTATTTTTTCTTGGTCTCGGATGGTTGTTATGATGATAAGGAGATTGACAATGATATTTTACTATGTACTGGAGACAATAGAAAATTCTCAAGTTGAAATAAGAGAGCCCGATAAAAATGATTTTGTATCGAATGACATGGAAGATGACTTGGATAAAGAATAGGAGATTGAATTGGAATATGAGAAAAAGTTAGATAAGATTTATAATTTTTTAAAGTTGTTGTTCGTGTTTAATCTAATTGTAGAAATTAATTGTCAAGTAATTATAGTATTTATGATTTTAAGCAACAAATTTTTATCGAAAATTTGAAAAATATGTATAAAGTTCAAATAATTGTATTGTTTATGATTTTGGATAGTGTGTATATATGATGAACATCGGTGCTTAACTTATATTAGGTAATAGTGACATGGCACACTAATTATTTGTGAATCATTAAGGGCCTGTTTGGGAGCGATTTTTCCTCCAAAAAAATTGATTTTTTAACTGTTATTTCACTATTCCAACCGTCATATTTGACTTTTTCTCTCACAGATGGACCCCACTTTTCTCCTAACGATCAAAAAATCAATTTTCAAAATCACTCGCAAACAGAATTTAAATTCATGGGGATTTGTCATTAACTTATTAACCAATATATATATATATATTTGAAGAATATGTATAAGGTTCGAAGAATGCATTATTTTATTTATTTATTAGTTTAGAATATTTTTAAAATGTTAAAAATTGAAAAATGCATAATTATGCATATACTTGTAATATTTAATACTCGATCGAAATGAATTATCACGCATTATATATGCAAACTATTTTCAACTTTCTTCAATAAAAAAATATTTATTTTAAAACTTCAAATTTTATGAGTAATATTCATTGATTTTGGTGAAATTTTTATAGTAAAGAGAAATGGTTGCAATTTTGGCGGGCTTCTCCGAGATTTTATTGTCCAAAATTCTTTTTATTCATATATTAGTTCAGGCAATGATAGA
>NW_019254397.1:0-1189 GCF_002742605.1 Olea europaea var. sylvestris
TGCATTAAAAGATGAAGCATTGCCCGACTCCAAGGCCTTGGTTCCAGTCCTTCCAACAAATATGGAAGCACTTGCAGTAGTTCCCTTTAACTCAAAACGTAAACACAATGAACTTTCGCAACGTAGGACTAGGAGACCCTTCTCTGTGGCAGAAGTGGAAGCCCTGGTTGAAGCTGTTGAAAAACTTGGGACTGGAAGGTTTGTGAAATATAAATATTTGTGGTATAGGGGAGAACATGATTAAGATTTTTCCTTGATCAGGGAATATGAAAATCTGATTAAATTTTTAATTTTGCAGGTGGCGCAATGTTAAAATGCGTGCATTTGAGGATGCAGATCATAGAACTTATGTGGACTTGAAGGTATATCAGTAATCTACTTTCATCTGGAAATAACGTTTAATAGCATTCGATGTGAGATTGTGCTTTATGTTTTGGGACTTTTTTTAACTTGTTATCTTTATCGAGATCTCATGTCTTATATAATAAAATACATTTTGATCTTTTATAATTGGTGCCTTTCTTTAAACATGTCTGAATATTTTTGTGTTTGGCTAAGATGTCATCCTATGACAACTCCACATGCTTTAGGCTTATAATATTGGTAGACTGCTAAATGATTGCTTGAGAAACCAGTGAACAATCACATGGGATGGATTAGGTTAATAGTATTTTTAATTATTCGATTAGTGACTCAATAATTATCCCTTTGTGTCTCTAATACGGGTTTTGGTTGGTTTAAAGGATAAATGGAAGACCCTTGTTCATACTGCAAGCATAGCCCCCCAGCAACGTAGGGGAGAGCCCGTGCCACAGGAGTTGTTGAATCGAGTCCTGGCTGCACACACATATTGGTCGCAGCATCAACCTAAACACGGAAAGCATCAAGTCGAACCACTGCAAATCACTGATTCTCCGGTCGATATGGTAGGAGCTTGAAGAAGGTTTCTGATTGTGAAGATGAAAAATTTATGTAGGAAAATTGATATAACCATGAACTGTACAAATAAAGTATTATGTTTAAGTTTCATTTAGCATTCTCACACTGATTTGTTTCCCAGTCTTTCATTGTGACTTTTGATTGACTGGCCTCTGTAAATGATTTGTGGAATAAAGGTTTATTTCTAACAAAATAAGGGTTCGTTTGATTTCAAGAATGGAATTTGGGTGGAAAGAAAACGAATTTCAGG
>NW_019254398.1:0-1189 GCF_002742605.1 Olea europaea var. sylvestris
AATTTCAGCCCATTCCGACACCGTCGCGATAAATGATGAAATTGCCCCTGGCGCGATTTTCGTTTCCGATCAACCTGTCAAATTTTCGCCCATTTCGACACCGCCGCTATAAATGACGAAATTACCCCCTGGCGTGATTTTTGTTTCCGATCAACCAGTCAAATTTCATCCCATTCCGAAACCATCGCGATAAATGACGAAATTGCCCCCGGCACAATTTTCGTTTCCGATTAACCTGTCAAATTTCAGCCCATTCCGTTGCTGCCGCTATAAATGACAAAATTGCCCCTAGCGCAACTTTTGTTTATTATCAACCTGTCAAATTTCAGCCCATTCTGACACCGTCATGATAAATGACGAAATTGTCCCTAGCGCAATTTTCGTTTTCGATCAACCTGTCAAATATCAGCCCATTTCGACGTCGTCGCGACAAATGACGAAATTGCCCCAGGCGTAATTTTTGTTTCCTATCAATCTATCAAATTTCAGCCCATTTCGACACCGTCGGGACAAATGAAGAAATTGCCCCGGGCGCGACTTTTATTTCCGATGAACCTCTCAAATTTGAGCCCATTCCGACACAGTCGCGATAGACGACGAAATTGTCACTGACGCGATTTTCGATTCCGATCAACCTGTCCAATTTCATCGCATTCCGACATCGTCGTTATAAATGACGAAATTGCCCCAGGCTCAACATTTGACTAAGATAAACCTAACAAATTTCAGCCCATTCTGACAGCGTCGCGAAAAATGACTAAATTGCCCCTGGCGCGACTTTTGCTTCCGATCAACTTGTCAAATTTCAGTCCATTCTGACACCGTCGCGATAAATGACGAAATTGCCCCTGGCGTAATTTTCGTTTCCGATAAACCTGTCAAATATCAGCCCATTTCGACACCGTCGCGACAAATGACGAAATTGCCCCTAGCGCGACTTTTGTTTAAGATCAACCTGTCAAATTTCCACCCATTTCGACATCGTCACGAAAAATGACGAAATGGCCCCTGGCACGATTTTTGTTGCCGATCAACCAGTCAAATTTCAGCACATTCCGACACCGTAGCGATAAATGACGAAATTACCCCGGGCGCGATTTTCGTTACCGATCAACCTGTCAAATTTCAGCCCATTCCGACACCGTCGCGACAAATGACGAAATTTCCCCAGGCGCGACTTTTGTTTAAG
>NW_019254399.1:0-1189 GCF_002742605.1 Olea europaea var. sylvestris
TAATTAATCGCTGTAAAAGATAATAAACAGTATCTTGATTTTATTTATCCTATTAAAAACAGGTTATTTAATTTGTTTAAAATTTCTTCAACTTGTTCTATTATGGATTAACCCGTAATCCACAAAGAAATGGAGCCGGAAACTTCACAGCATATCACATATTAAGAATAGCAAAGCATTAACATTCCGCAAGATATCACAAGCTCAAATGCAGACATTTTCAGCAACCAAATTGAAACATAATATCTACAAAAACATTTTTGGGGAACTAAATTTACACAAACAGAACTGTACAAGTTTTACAAATTACAGAGTAAGATATCAACAACTTACTCTTCTTAGATTGTAAATGAGGCGTTCCTCATCGGTCATCAACTTCTTTCTCAACTTCTTAGCCCTCCGAATCTCTCTCAGGGTTTTGCCCGACTCCTTTCGCATCCGCCTCTCCACTTTGCTCCTCATGCTCTTTGCGGAAAATCCCCGAGCACCGTCAAACTGATTCGACAATTTTGCTGAATGTAACAAATTCCCATCTTTTGTCGGAAATACAAAATTCGACCGAGACACATTGCTAGTGCTAGGCAAAAATTTCACCGGACCAATATGTCTGGCAAGCATTACATCCCTGAATAATAGATAAATATTATTAATAAAATAAAACTCACAAAAATGAGAATGATTATTAAAGAAACTTGAACATTACTTGGACGTGGTGTTGAGAAAAGAGGAGAGGGATCTGAGAGAGTGCTTTTGGAGATTTCTTGCAGAAGCAAACATTCTTCCTTCTTAGGGTTTCCCTAATATCAAGTGAGAGAATCACTTCAATTCATTGATGAATTCCATGGTTAATACTGGAACTGATTCGAATAAGAGGGTTTTCAGGGTTTAGGATTTCTTGACAATTTCGCTGTTTTTACTCCAATGGTCTTAGACTTTTTCATTTATTACATATTTACCCTATATTTCATCTTAATTTCATATGATAATGATACACTTACCCAAATTTTTCAGGTCTCATTATTTTTAAAATACATTTTTCTTTCACTAATTTTTAACCTCGCCTTCTTCAACAAATAATATTACATGCAAACACAAAATTTTTTCTTATTTTTTAACAATATATTCTCTATCAAAATACTACTCCAAAATGTATTTTGGGCAAACAAAAAAATGGGGCTCAAATATGCGA
>NW_019254400.1:0-1189 GCF_002742605.1 Olea europaea var. sylvestris
GAATAGGTGTTTATGCGAAATTAAGGCAATTAATTAACTTATGCAACAAGTCACATAAATTATGCATTGTCCAGATTCATTCAAATACTTTATCTACCTAAATTGAATTACCGGTTGAAAAGTAAAGAACAAAAACCAGTAAAAACGCTACAAAATGTTGACAGAGAAAACCTAACTGGGTAAAAACTCCGGGCACGAGCCAGTAAAGATCCACTATAGAAGATATTGACTTACAGTACGCCAGACATTATTGATTCTAACAATACTCTGACCTCCTTACTGTATCGACCACAGCTATCCTGGATTTTGCAGATCTGCGCCAAAATCCTAGCCCTGAATATTTTCTACCTCCCGTGAATCACCAAGCACTCCAGCTCTTCAAGCAATTCCCTTCCCAGATCTTCAAACTGACGATCTTCTGGAAGTTGATATGGAGATATGAAATGGTGTTTTGGTTTTGAGAGGGTTGATGTTTTTATTCAAAGAACCTTGAGAATTAAAAGATGAAAAGAATGAATATTAGGTTCTTAATCCTTTGGAAGTTGAGAGGAATTCCTGTTTGAATTTTGCCAAAGGTCTTTAACGAAAATCGGACGTTTTGTTTATATAGTAGGTTGAATTTGGTAATATGGAGCGTTAAAAATTCGCGAGACATTAAAATTACCAAAGGCCAGATAACACCGTCACTCGAGCGAGGTGCTGGCGAAACTCGAGGGACGCACATTCATTCGAGCGACAGCTCAGGGAAACTCTAGCAACGTCTGTTCTGCAATTTAGGCTCGAGTGAGGTCAGGGTGAAACTCTAGCGAAATCAACGCGCCATTTGCATCTTCAAAGCATCCCACTTTACCCTAGACCTATGCTATGAACTTTTCTAAATTGAAACTTTAGTCCCTGAACTATTAGACGTTTACAATTTGGTCCTTGACTTTAAATTTTGACAAATAGGTCCTTTGGTCACATATTGCCAATTACACATTTTCCTAACACAAATCATAAAAACCATGAAAGATTTAGGGAAGACATATGGCTAAATGGTTCAAGATATTACATTCACCAATTAGTCAAGTAAGTTCCATAGTATTTTACTAAGGAAGGTTCAAAATCGAGAGCTACCTTACCTAATGCAATGTTTTTTCGCTCTCCGTCTTTACGTTGCCTCATAAAGTTGTCGCATTGCATATGCACA
>NW_019254401.1:0-1188 GCF_002742605.1 Olea europaea var. sylvestris
CAATAGGTTCATATCCATCTAGTAATACTTTGTCTATTGTATCTACATCTAACCAAACATCGGAGGGAAGTATGAATACATTGTCTACTAAATTAATTGATTATTTTAATAAAAATATGCATACCAATAAAACATTGTGTCATGTGCTCAAGTTGGTGGAAATTTTTGTGAATCATTGTGTGATAATCCTTGTTTTGTTTTTTTGTTTTGTTTTGTTTCTTGTTTTTTGTTTTTTTGTAGCTTTGTGAAATACGTTTTAACGTTTATTTTTAAAAGCATTAGCTATTACTTAATGGCAATTATAAACTCTCTAATTTTTATTTTTATTTTTGGTTAAATCTAATACTGGGAGTTATTGGATTGTCTTCTTGAGTTTAATCCAAGTTTTTTGGAGGCCTAATTTATGTAGTTTGCCTTAGGTCCCGAAAATCTTAGAATTGGCACTGTCTCTAATATGCCTTTATGTATGGAGTTTGCCAGATTCTCCAAGTCCAGCTCTTCCTGATCCTCAGGCAACATCACAAGGCAATCCCAACTTGAACACCAAAATCGACGGAACCACCTAAATCCAGATTACTCTCGAGTTTTTGTATCACTGAATTGTTTAGGGCCGAGAACTAACCCTTCCTTGAAGTATACACCACATGAGTGAGTTGGAACATCAAGAAAAAACCTTCAAAGAAAGATAAAATCACTCTACGAATATGAGGAAATAGAATAACAATATTCGATTGAGTAATGTTATTCATAGTGAGAGATTGCACTAATCATTCTTATGTGACAACTTGTTATTTGAGGTAACTGAATTACTAAAACTTTAATACCTCAAATAATAAGCTATCACATAGGATGTCTAGACTAGTTGTACAGAGTCTTTTAAGTGTTTTGCCAAAGTTGAATATGTGCAATGAATTTCGAGCAGTGTATGAATCGACAATGAGGTCTTGAAACACTAAAGTATCAATCAGATGTCGAGAGAAAAAGTTATAATGAAAATATTGAAAGATGCACGGTGCTGATTTTTCACCTGAATGTAGGCGTTGCATTGCTGACTTTTAACAACAACACAGTGCTACAGCGCCACGATTGTGGCGTTAGGGCACCTTTGGACAAAAGAAGTTTTTCATATTTTCGTCTCTTTTTAGATCCTAATTCAACCTTAACTCTTTCAAGATTTCATGATGATAT